>NC_079201.1:40551122-40689255 GCF_029499605.1 Hyla sarda | reverse complement strand
TCCCTCATGGAGCTGTCTCTGAGCTGTAACCCTCCTGTTGCCAGGCAACAGAGCACACGCTTTCCCACAATCCCCCTTGCTTATAAGCACAGTGGAGACAAACTGCCATTACCTTCAGGAGACTGCAGTTGAACTGACCATGTGTTAGGGTGCACTGTGTCTATGACATTCATGGGTGGTTCTTGCCTTCCTTAGTTTGTAGTGCTATTGTTACCATTAAAATTGTGAGAACCCTGAAATAAAACCATCACAGACCCAACTACGCTAAGGAATACATGAGAGTTTGCTCATGGTTATTAAAAAGAGGAAGTGCATACAAACAGGAGGAGATGAGGACGAGGACAAGATGACACAGGAGAGTTAAAAATAAATCCTTAATATTAATCAGAATGGATCTGAGTTCTAGATTTGCAAATGAAGACTAGATCTATTAAATATAATGGGGGAGATTTATCAAAACCTGTGAGAGGAAATGTTAACCAGTTGCCCATAGCAACCAATCAGATTGCTTCTTTTATTTTTCACAGGCCTTGTTAAAAATGCTAGTGTTGCCCCATACTTTTCATTTTCACAAGAAGTAAAAGGAAAAAAAGAGCCCCAAAATTTGTGACGCAATTTCTTCTGAGTACAAAAATACCCACTGAACATAACAAGGGGTATAGTAAGCCATAACACCCCACAGGTGTTTGATGAATTTCCGTTAAAGTTGGACGTGAAAATGAAAAATGTGCATTTTTTTTCACGAAAAGGCTGGTGTTATCCCAAATTTTTCATTTTCACAAGGGGTAATAGGAAAAATTTGTAACCCCATTTCTTCTGAGTATGTAAATGCCCCATATGTGGATGTAAAGTGCTCTGTGGGCAAACTACAATGCTCAGAAGAGAAGGAGCGCCATTGGGCTTTTGGAGAGAGAATGTGTCTGGAATTGAAGGCCATGTGTGTATACAAAGCCCCCCCCCCCCTGTGGTGCCAGAACAATGGACCCCCCACATGTGACCCCATTTTGGAAACTACTCCCCTCAAGGAATATAATAAGGGGATACAGTGAGCATTTACAACCCCCAGGTGTCTAACAGATTTTTTGAACAGTGGTCCGTGAAAATAAAAAATGTAATTTTTCTTTTGCACGGCCCACTGTTCCAAAGATCTGTGAAACGCCAGTGGGGTGTAAATGCTCACTGCACCCCTTATAAAATTCTGTGAGGGGTGAAGTTGCGAAAACAGTGTCACATGTGGGGGGTTTCTGATGTTCTGGCATAATGGGAGGTTTGTTAATACACATCGCCCCCGACTTCAATTTCATCAAAATTCTCTCTCCAAAAGTCCAATGTCGCTCCTTCTGTTCTGAGGCCTCAGAGTACTTAACGTCCACATATGGGGCCTTTTCTTAATCAGGAGAAATTGGGGTTCAAATTTTGGGGTCCATTTTCTCCTATTACACCATGTGAAAATGAAAAATTTGGAGTAACACCATCATTTTAGTGTTAAAAATAAAAACTTACATTTTTTGGCCCACTGTTCAAAAAACCTGTGAGGTGTAAGTACTCACTGTAACCCTTGTTACGTCACATGTGGGGCGTTTCTGCTGTTCTTGCGTCATGGGAGGTTTGTAAATGCACATGGCCCCAGACTTCAATTTCAGCAAAATTCTCTCTCCAAAAGCCCAATGGTACTCCTTCTGTTCTGAGACCTGTAGTGCGCCAGCAGAGCACTTAAAGTCCACATATGGGGCATTTTCTCAGGAGAAATTGGGCTTCCAATTTTGGGGTCCATTTCCTCCTATTACCCCTTGTGAAGAAGAAAAATTTAGGGTAACACCATCATTTTAGTGGTAAAAATCAAATTTTCCATTTTCACATCCAACTTCAAGGCAAAGTCGTCAAACACCTGTGAGGTATTAAGGCTCACTATACCCCTTGTTACATTCTTTGAGGGGTGTAGTTTCTAAAATAGTATACCATGTGTTTTTTTTTTTTTGCAGTTTTGGCACCCTGAGGACATTCTAAATGCAACATGCCCCCCAAAAACCATTTCAGCAAATTCGCTTTCAAAAAGCCAAATTTTGCTCCTTCTCTTCTGAGCATTGTAGTGTACCAGCAGAGCACTTAATGTTCACATATGGGGCGTTTTCTTAATTGGGAGAAATTGAGCTTCAAATTTTGGGGTCCATTTTCTCCTATTACCCCTTGTGAAAAAGAAAAATATGGGGCAACACCATCATTTTAGTGTTGAAAATCAAATTTTCTGTTTTCACGTCCAACTTCAACGCAAAGTCGTCAAACACCTGTGAGGTGTTAAGACTCACTATACCCCTTGTTATGTTCCTTGAGCAGTGTAGTTTGCAAAATAGTATGCCATGTGGCTTGTTTTCTTTTTTTGCTGTTCTGGCACCCTGGGGACTTTCAAAATGCAACATGCCCCCCAAAAACCATTTCAGCAAAATTCTCTTTCAAAAAGCCAAATTTTGCTCCCTCTCTTCTAAGCTTTGTAGTGCGCCAGCAGAGCACTTAACGTCCACATATGGTGCATTTTTTTAATCAGGAGAAATTGGGCAAAATCTTTATCCTCACCATCCCGGAAGATGTTTTTGCCCCCAGGGATGGGGAGGATATGAAGTTATAAAGTCCCCCTCGGTCGCCCCATAAGTAGTCACCTGGACTATACTTACTGGTCCCGTCGCTGCGGCTGTGCTCCCAACCCCTCGGCTTGATTGACGTCTCATGTCACCATTCTGCTTTGTCTGCTTAGCGATGATGCAGGCCGTCAATCAAGCTGAGGGGGCGGCATCATGGTCGAAGTTACAGGACTCGGTAAGTTTAAGTCCTCGCAGGGGACTACTTACGGAGCGGCTGGGGGGGGGGGCGGTGGGGGGACTTAGTAACTTCATATCCTCACCGTCCCTGAAGGTAAAAAATGTCTCCCAGGGATGGCGAGGATAAAGATTTTGGCTTAAAGGGGTACTCCGCCCCTAGACATCTTATCCCATATCCAAAGGATAGGGGATAAGATGTCAGATCACCACGGTCCCGCTGCTGGCGACCCCCGGGATGAAAGGGGCGGGCCGTGACGTCACGAGGGGCGGAGCCATGATGTAACGATGCTCCGTCCCCTGTATCGCCAGTCATTACGCACAGAGCGAACTCGCTATGTGCAGTAATGATAGCGCAGCGCCGCAGCGGCGATCCCGGGGGTCACCAGCAGCGGGACCGCGGCGATCTGACATCTTATCCCCTATCCTTTGGATAGGGGATAATATGTCTAGGGGCAGAGTACCCCTTTAAATAATGCATTGCCAAGCATCATATAAGGTAAAATCTGCTGCTTGGTTCCCTTTAAAGGGGTATTCCTCCCCTGGCATCTTATCCCCTATCCAAAGGATAGGGGATAAGATGTTAGATCGCCGCGGTCCCGCTGCTGGGGACCCCGGGGATCGCCGCTGCGGCACCCCGCCATCATTACTGCACAGAGCGAGTTCGCTCTGTGCGTAATGACGGGCGATACAGGGCCCGGAGCAGCGTGACATCATGGCTCAGCCCCTCATGACATCACAGCCCGTCCCCTTAATGCAAGTCTATGGCACCGCCACGCCCCCTTCCCATAGACTTGTATTGACGGGGCGGGCCGTGACGTCACAAGGGGTGGAGCCATGACGTAACGATGCTCCGGCCCCTGTATTGCCCGTCATTACGTGCAGAGCGATTCCGCTCTGCGCAGTAATGATGGCGGGGTGCTGCAGCAGCGATCCCCGGGGTCCCCAGCAGCGGGACCCCGGCGATCTGACATCTTATCCCCTATCCTTTGGATAGGGGATAAGATGTCTAGGGGCGGAATACCCCTTTAACTCTGATTCATAAAAAGAAATGCATACACGGAAATTTCTTTATACCAGAACAGGAATATGTATGAATATATTGAGGAAACGTTCTGCCAGTTCTCTACCATACATTCTTGTAATTACTATTAGACTGTACTGAAATTAAAGGGGGTTTTCAGGACTTTTGTGATTGCTGGTCTATTCACAGGATAGCCCCTCAATTGCTGTTCAGTGTGCCGCACTATACAGTAAATAGGGACAAAAGCCTTGCTCTCTTCATTATATAGTGGTGGCGCTGAATAACAGCATCATGGCTCTCATTGACGTAGAAGGGAGCTGAGCTGCAGTTGCCTGGCACCACCACTGTAGAAAGAAAGGCCTAGGGCTTCAGGCCCATTTCCTGTATAAGAAGAGGAGCTGAATAGCTGATCAGAGGGTGTGCCTGGAGTCAGTATCCTGATGATCAGCAATTAATGGCCTATCCTAATGATAGCCAATCATTTAAATTTGAAAAAATCAACCCCTCAAAAGAATAAAAATACATAAATTAAAAATAAATATATTTTTATGTTTGGGAAATGTATGTATTTTTATTATTTTGAAGAGTCGATTTTTTTCAAATTTCAATAATTGCCTATCCTTAGAATTCTCTATAAAAAAAGAGAACCAATGTGTAACATGTTTTTACTGTTTTTTTTACTGTTTTTACATTTTTTTACTGTTTAATAATCCCTGAGATTAGCTGCAAGAAAGGAACCATTAGAGAGTTAATTAATATTTATATTAACCCCGTTTATGAACGTCCATAAGCGTCTCCTGAGTTATGACGGATGCTCAGCAGGTGAGCGCGCATCATACCAGGTGGGTCCCGGTTGCTATAAGAAACCAGGACCCGTGGCTAATGCCGGCCATCGCCGATCGGGCTGATGTCCGGCATAAATTCTTTAGGCATGGCAATCAAAGTTGATCGCCGCGTCTAAAGTGAAAGTAAAATCTTCCCGGCAGCTCAGTCGGGCTGATCGGTACCATCGCGGAAAAATCACAATGTCCCGATCAGCTAGAATGCAACAGGAGGGTGCCTTACCTGCCTCCTGCGCTTCTGATCGGCGATTGATTGCTCCAAGCCTGAAATCAAGGCTTGAGCAATCAAACGCCGATAACAATGATCCCTGCCATTAAATGCAATGGCAGTGATCAGTGTATTGAATCAATGTACTGCATGCAAAAAAATAAGTGAAAAAAAGTTAACAAAGATCATTTAACCCCTTCCCTAATAAAAGTTTGAATCATCCCCCTTTTCCAAATAAAAAAAAAAACTGTAAATAAAAATAAACATATGTGGTATCGCCGCGTGCGTAAATGTCCGAACTATAAAAATATATAGTTAATTAAACCGCACGTTCAATGGTGTATGTGTGATGGCCGCCAACCCCCCATCCATAGAATTGTATTGAGGAGGCGGGCCGTGATGTGATGAGGGGGCGGAGACATGATGTAACGATGTTCCGGCCCCTGTATTGCCTGTCATTACGCACAAAGCGAGTTTGCTCTGTGCAGTAATGATAGCAGGGTGCCGTAGTGGAGATCCCGGGGGTCCCCAGCAGCGGGACCCCGGTGATCTGACATCTTATCCCCTATCCTTTGGATAGGGGACGAGATGCTAGGGGTGGAGTACCCCTTTAAGGGCTTAAAGGGGTATTTTAGGAATAAAAAAATAGGCCTTTTTTCTTTCAAAGAAAGTGCCCTCCTTGTCTCCACTTTGAATGAGGTATTAAAACTTGGCTCCATTCACTTCAGTGGAACGGAGGTGTGAAACCACACCCAAACTGGATACAAACAGGTCTTTGAAAGAAAAAAGGCCTGTTTTTTTTATTCCTGGAATACCCCTTTAATTACTGATGACAATCAGGCTAGATGTAATATCTAGACCAAAGATCACTATTAGGTGTGCATACGGCACTGAGGACGTGGAGGGATCTCTACAGTATACTGGGAAACGCTGGTGAGTGTGCTGTGGTGCTCTGGCTTATAGATAGGTAATCATAGTAGTCAAACATAGAAGATAATGGAAATAAAGCCGGCACTCACCAATCTTCTCAAAATTCTTGCTTTATTTTGCTTCACATGTGTTCAGGGGTAGGGAGCAGACGTGGTGGGGATTACAAAGGCGACAAAAGCTCCGTTTCGTGCTGTGAATGCACTTCCTTCGGCCCTAACTTCTAGACTAACAGTACACCTTTATATACCAGGTAAGCCTTCCTGTTATCCAATCACCTTATTTTCTCTCCTTGACACGTGACTATGACGTACACCTCCGGGAGAGAGAAAGGGGAGGGGGGGGGGGAGTGTTTGTGATTAAAAACAAGCTGATTGTTCTGTTCTATCGTTGAGGCGTAGTACACCTGTCGCATTAGTCTTGATTATCCATTCAGTTTCTATTGTTAATAATTTCCTGTCTAGCCTTTCTCCTTTTTGGACAGTTATTCTTTCCAGTCCTGCAAATTTTAAGATATCAGGATTATTATTATCCGTTTCCCTTACGTGGGACATTAGTCTGGCAGCTCCTGGTTTTCCTGTACGTATAGTGTACAGGTGTTCTCTTATTCTCACCCTGAGCTGTCGACTTGTCTGCACCAGGTAATAAAAACCGCAAGGACAGAACAGGGCATAAACCACCTGATCCGTCTTGCAAGTTATAAGATCTTGCAAGACGGGGAGGGGGGGGGGGGAGAGTGTTTGTGATTAAAAACAAGCTGATTGTTCTGTTCTATCATTGAGGCGTAGTACACCTGTCGCATTAGTCTTGATTATCCATTCAGTTTCTATTGTTAATAATTTCCTGTCTAGCCTTTCTCCTTTTTGGACAGTTATTCTTTCCAGTCCTGCAAATTTTAAGATATCAGGATTATTATTATCCGTTTCCCTTACGTGGGATATTAGTCTGGCAGCTCCTGGTTTTCCTGTACGTATAGCGTACAGGTGTTCTCTTATTCTCACCCTGAGCTGTCGACTTGTCTGCACCAGGTAATAAAAACCGCAAGGACAGAACAGGGCATAAACCACCTGATCCGTCTTGCAAGTTATAAGATCTTGGACTGTATGTGACACTGCTCCTAGCCGTATGTATTTAGCTTCCATGTTGTATTTGAAAAAATTGCAATTTTTACATTTTTTATTGCCTTTAGGTACGGTGTCTCCTAACCAGGTTTTTTTTTAGATTTTTTCTCCTTCTCTTTTCGTTGTTCGTTTTTTCTCAGAATACTCCCTATTGTTTTAGTTTTTTTTATAGGTTATTCTTGGTTTTCTCAGAGCAATTTCTCTTAGATCTTCATCTGATTCTAAAATGAACCAACTATTTCTTATAGCTCTTTCAGCTATTTTGTTCACAGGATCATTATCCAATACAAACGTGAACCTTTTTTCTTTTTCTTTAGGATAAGTTTTTTTATTTTTTAACAAATCTATTCTGTTCTTTTTTTCTGCTTTCTGCCTTGCTTGTGTTATTATTTTCTTTGGATAATCTCGTTCTAAAAGACGTTTTTCTAAATCGTTTGCTTGTTTTAGATATGTATCTTCTTTTGTATTATTACGTTTTAGTCTTATAAATTGTCCATATGGTATGGCATTTTTTCCAGCTATTTTATGTGAACTTTGATTCTGAGTATTTTTTGCAACTTGTTTGCAATAACCTTCAGATATAATATGTCCCTCTTCTATAATTAGTTTAACATCTAGAAACTCTAATTCTTGTTCTCCATACTGATATGTAAATTCCATATTAAAGGTGTTTATTGTATTTAGATGTATAAAAAAAAATCTATGAACTGCTCTTTGGTACCTATCCATGTTATCAATATGTCGTCTACATAGCGATTTTATGCTTTTATATGTTTGACATATGGGTTTGAATTGTTATAAATATAATAATTTTCAAATATTGCCATGTATAGATTAGCGTATGTGCAGGAGACGGGGGTTCCCATCGGGGTCCCCGTCTCCTACCTATACCACCTGTCACCTGACATGAAAGTATTATTAGTAAGGACAAATCTCAAACCTTCACCTACGAATTCCATCATTTCTGGTGATATACCCGTATCTTTAATGTATCCTCGTATAGCCTGTATACCCGTCTCATGGGGAATACGGGTATACAGGCTTACCACGTCAATAGAGCATAGAGTAGTCCTCTTTTCACAGTAGACACCATCTACAATTTGTAGCAAATGACTGGTGTCTTTTATATAGGAAGGAATCGACTCCAATAAGGGGTTCAATATCCAGTCTAAGTACTGGGATAGGAACTCAGTCGCTGAGCCGATCCCCGCCACTATGGGCCTTCCTGGGGGTCGGCTCAGCGACTTGTGAACCTTAGGGAGGTGATACCAGTATGCCGGTTTTGGCACTTCTGGGATCAGTCTCTCTGCGGTTTTCCGACTGAGTAGACCTTTTTCAACACTTATATGCAAAAATGACCGCAAATTCGACATGATTTTATATGTCAGATCTGCGGGCAGGGGGGAGTAGGTGGTGGTGTCGGAGAGCTGCCTTTTGGCTTCTTCCAAGTATTGCGACTTCTCCTGCACCACCACACTGCCCCCCTTATCTGCACGGATAATAACTAGATCATCCCTTTTACATAATTTTGTTAAGGCTAGTGATTCCTCCTTAATGAGGTTTTCAACAGGGTCAGGGTAGAGAATTGATTTCACTTCTTTCAGAACTGCCTTTGAAGAAAGGTCTATACTGCTACCTTGATAGATAGGGGGAGAAAACCTTGATTTATTTCCTTTTGTGAAAAATTTCCTTTTAATCTCCCTGTTGCCCTGCTGAATTTCCTCAAAATTAGAGGCTAACATCTCTATGCAATCCCTTTCTGCTGTGTCGAAACCTGGAGGAAAAAAAAAAACAGAGGACCAATGGTAATAGGGGACTCTCCTTCCATAGGTACTTGCTCTTGTGATATTTTATTACAAAAAAACTTGTGAAGGTTGATGTCCCTTAAAGACGTTGCTAGGTCTATTTCAAATCTAGTGTCATTGAATCTGTCATTTATGCCAAAGTTCAGACCTCTTGAAAGTAGGGACAGCGTGTTATTGTCCAAACACATCGTCTATGGACAGCTTCTTATATAACACAACCATGTCTCAGGTACAGAGAATAGGAACATTTATGATCCTTAATATCTGTTTTTTATTTGTAGGAATTCCTTTATCAATATTTAATAGAATAGACCCAACTTACCCCAAGGTTTACAAGTTTCCTTTAGACAAACTGACTGCAGATTTAGAACATAACTGTAATGTAAAGAAAAATCTATAATTTGTTTTTGCTACAAATATATAATTATAAAAATAATGAGAATTAAAAAACTATATATTAAAAGACTAGAGCCATAATAATACATAGCCTGTTGAAATAATCATGAAGCGCATAATACACTGCACTTTAATGCTAGTGCAGTGTATTATATGAGCGATCTTAAGATCGCTGTTAAAAGTCCCCTTTGTAAAAAAAACATAAAGGCTAGCTAGGAATTTTCATCCGGAATAACTATTGCCAGAGGTTCCAAGCGTACATTACCGTCATCATAGATGGCAATGTATTCTGCCCGGATCCTATGTAAATGAAGTTAAAAATAAACAATTTATAAAATAATTCACCCCACCCAAACCCCTACAAAAAAATAAATGTTTATATAAAAAAGAATAAAAAAAAAAAATAACCCATTTCTCCCCTCACATAAGCTATAATTAAAAATCGGCTGTCAACATAATGCTGACAGCGATAATACACTGCACTATAACACTATTGCAATGTATTATATGGGTGATCACAAGATCACTGGGGAAAGGCCTCTCATCGAATTTGTTAAAAAATAAAGACCAAAAATAAATAAATAAAGAAAAAAAAGTTAAAAAAAATATTCAAACAGAACACACTAAAAAAAAAATATTAAAAAAAGAAAAAAAAATTTAAAGCCACAAATCCGAAATAAAACCCCTGACAATACTGTAACCATACATTGTCTTTTAGAATAATGACAAGAGGCGTAAGACACTAGTGCAGTGTATTATTACATAGCTATCGAAAGATTGCTGCTCAAAGTCCCTTGATGGGAATAGTTAAAGGAAATTTGTCACCAGTTTCACCTGCACTAACCTGTCGGTACCAACAGATAGTGCAGGTGACACTAATGACAAATGTCCTTGCCTTGTCCCGTTCCGTGGAGGGGATCTCCGGTAATCTTCTCTGTTAAGCTTCAGCTCTAGGCCCGGCTTGGGGCACGAGTGGAGCTTAGGAATGTCACTGCTGCTACGAGTCCAGCAGAGAGCAGAAGCGGCTAGGGGCATTGGCAGAGCTTAGTGACATCACCGCTGCTGCTCCCTGCTTGGTCCCGCTGCTAAAGAACAGCAGTGGTGATGTCCCTATGCTCCGCCCATGCACCAAGCTGGCCAGAGCTGAAGCTTAACAGAGAAGATCACCGGAGATTCCCGCCACTGAACGGGAAAAGGTAAGTACCGTTGTCACCAGTGTCACCTGCACTATCTGTCAGTACCGCCACTTTTGTGTAGGTGACACTGGTGACATATTTCCATAAAAAACAATAAAAGAAAAAGAAGGTTAATAAAATAATTAAAAAAGAAAAAAAACTTCTACAAAAATATCCCTAAAAAAAACATATTTGGTATGAAATATAAAATTAAGAAAATAGAAAAAATATATAAAAATTCCCCCAAAAACTATATAACCCCATACAAATCCCTCACAATGCCATAACCATGCACTGCCTGTCAGAATAATGCTGAGACAAATAATACACTGCACCACAATAGTAGTGCAGTGTTTTATAGAAATAATCAGATCTTTGGTGAAAGGTTGCCCTCTAATGGGAATATGGGTGAAAAAAACAACCCATAAAACAAAAGTGTAATAACATGATTTATTGACCCCCCCCCCTCCCCCACCAACAAAAAAAGAAAACAGTAGTAAGGCAGAAATGCTTTTGAAAAAAGAAATACACAATAATAATTTATAAAATTTTCTGCCCCCTCCCCCAAAGAAAACATATATTACCCTTAAAATGTATGAATAAATAAACAAAAATTAAGACATAACCCAAACATTACAAAAACAAACCCTCCAAAAACCTGTCAATAGTCTGCGTCAACATCATCCTGGGATGATGGGAGGAGTAGTACACTGCACTACTATAGAAATAAAAATCCCTATCATCTAAATCCCAATGTGTTCCATTTTTTTTGTTCCTTTTTCTTATGCGGTTTCATAATCCCTGAGATAAGTAGTTCTGGCCCTAGAGTGTTATATATATTAGCGTCTGTAGCATGTATCAGGAACATGTTATCATACCTGTGTCTTTTTACAGGTGACTGATGTCCGGTGAGAAGGTGAAAGTGACCTATACCCCCGTCAACTGCAAGAAAGGAACCACAGGACAGGTAATTAATATTTATATTAATTACTGATAACAATCAGGCTAGATGTAATATCTAGACCTGCAGAGATGTCATAGTCTCCACCTTATACATGAACATATATGTGTTGTTAATAAGCATATCGTCTATGGACAGCTTCTTATATAACACAACCATGTCTCAGGTACAGAGAATAGGAACATTTATGATCCTTAATATCTGTTTTTTATTTGTAGGAATTCCTTCATCAATATTTAATAGAATAGACCCAACTTACCCCAAGGTTTACAAGTTTCCTTTAGACAAACTGACTGCAGATTTAGAACATAACTGTAATGTAAAGAAAAATCAATAATTTGTTTTTGCTACAAATATATAATTATAAAAATAATGAGAATTAAAAAACTATATATTAAAAGACTATAGCCATAATAATACATAGCCTGTTGAAATAATCATGAAGCGCATAATACACTGCACTTTAATACTAGTGCAGTGTATTATATGAGCGATCTTAAGATCGCTGTTAAAAGTCCCCTTTGTAAAAAAAAACGTAAAGGCTAGCTAGGAATTTTCATCCGGAATAACTATTGCCGGAGGTTCCAAGCGTACATTACCGTCATCATAGATGGCAATGTATTCTGCCCGGATCCTATGTAAATGAAGTTAAAAATAAACAATTTAAGAAATAATTCACCCCACCCCAACCCCTACAAAAAAATAAATGTTTATATAAAAAAGAATTAAAAAAAAATAACCCATTTCTCCCCACACATAAGCTATAATTAAAAATCGGCTGTCAACATAATGCTGACAGCGATAATACACTGCACTATAACACTATTGCAATGTATTATATGGGTGATCAAAAGATCACTGGGGAAAGGCCTCTCATCGTATTTGTTAAAAAAGACCAAAAAATAAAAAATAAAGAAAAAAAAGTAAAAAAAAATATTTAAACAGAACACCCTAAAAAAAAACATATTAAAAAAAGAAAAAAAATTTTAAAAACGAAAACCCGAAATAAAACCCCTGACAATACTGTAACCATACATTGTCTTTTAGAATAATGACAAGAGGCCTAAGACACTAGTGCAGTGTATTATTACATAGCTATCGATAGATTGCTGCTCAAAGTCCCTTGATGGGAATAGTTAAAGGAAATTTGTCACCAGTGTCACTTGCACTAACCTGTCGGTACCAACAGAATAGTGCAGGTGACACTAATGACAACGGTCCTTGCCTTGTCCCGTTCCGTGGAGGGGATCTCCGGTAATCTTCTCTGTTAAGCTTCAGCTCTAGGCCCGGCTTGGGGCACGAGCGGAGCTTAGGAATGTCACTGCTGCTACGAGTCCAGCAGAGAGCAGCAGCGGCTAGGGGCATTGGCAGAGCTTAGTGACATCACCGCTGCTGCTCCCTGCTTGGTCCCGCTGCTAAAGAACAGCAGTGGTGATGTCCCTATGCTCCGCCCATGCACCAAGCTGGCCAGAGCTGAAGCTTAACAGAGAAGATCACCGGAGATTCCCGCCACTGAACGGGAAAAGGTAAGTACCGTTGTCACCAGTGTCACCTGCACTATCTGTCAGTACCGCCACTTTTGTGTAGGTGACACTGGTGACATATTTCCATTAAAAACAATAAAAGAAAAAGAAGGTTAATAAAATAATTAAAAAAGAAAAAAAACGTCTACAAAAATATCCCTAAAAAAACATATTTGGTATGAAATATAAAATTAAGAAAATAGAAAAAATATATAAAAATTCCCCCAAAAACTATATAACCCCATACAAATCCCTCACAATGCCATAACCATGCACTGCCTGTCAGAATAATGCTGAGACAAATAATACACTGCACCACAATAGTAGTGCAGTGTTTTATAGAAATAATCAGATCTTTGGTGAAAGGTTGCCCTCTAATGGGAATATGGGTGAAAAAAACAACCCATAAAACAAAAGTGTAATAACATGATTTATTGACCCCCCCCCTCCCCCACCAACAAAAAAATAAAACAGTAGAAAGGCAGAAATGCTTTTGAAAAAAGAAATACACAATAATAATTTATAAAATTTTCTGCCCCCTCCCCCAAAGAAAACATATATTACCCTTAAAATGTATGAATAAATAAATGAAAATTAAGACATAACCCAAACATTACAAAAACAAACCCTCCAAAAACCTGTCAATAGTCTGCGTCAACATCAACCTGGGATGATGGGAGGAGTAGTACACTGCACTACTATAGAAATAAAAATCCCTATCATCTAAATCCCAATGTGTTCCATTTTTTTTTTGTTCCTTTTTCTTATGCGGTTTCATAATCCCTGAGATAAGTAGTTCTGGCCCTAGAGTGTTATATATATTAGCGTCTGTAGCATGTATCAGGAACATGTTATCATACCTGTTTCTTTTTACAGGTGACTGATGTCCGGTGAGAAGGTGAAAGTGACCTATACCCCCGTCAACTGCAAGAAAGGAACCACAGGACAGGTAATTAATATTTATATTAATTACTGATAACAATCAGGCTAGATGTAATATCTAGACCTGCAGAGATGTCATAGTCTCCACCTTATACATGAACATATATGTGTTGTTAATAAGCATATCGTCTATGGACAGCTTCTTATATAACACAACCATGTCTCAGGTACAGAGAATAGGAACATTTATGATCCTTAATATCTGTTTTTTATTTGTAGGAATTCCTTTATCAATATTTAATAGAATAGACCCGACTTACCCCAAGGTTTACAAGTTTCCTTTAGACAAACTGACTGCAGATTTAGAACATAACTGTAATGTAAAGAAAAATCAATAATTTGTTTTTGCTACAAATATATAATTATAAAAATAATGAGAATTAAAAAACTATATATTAAAAGACTATAGCCATAATAATACATAGCCTGTTGAAATAATCATGAAGCGCATAATACACTGCACTTTAATACTAGTGCAGTGTATTATATGAGCGATCTTAAGATCGCTGTTAAAAGTCCCCTTTGTAAAAAAAACGTAAAGGCTAGCTAGGAATTTTCATCCGGAATAACTATTGCCGGAGGTTCCAAGCGTACATTACCGTCATCATAGATGGCAATGTATTCTGCCCGGATCCTATGTAAATGAAGTTAAAAATAAACAATTTATAAAATAATTCACCCCACCCCAACCCCTACAAAAAAATAAATGTTTATATAAAAAAGAATAAAAAAAAAAAATAACCCATTTCTCCCCTCACATAAGCTATAATTAAAAATCGGCTGTCAACATAATGCTGACAGCGATAATACACTGCACTATAACACTATTGCAATGTATTATATGGGTGATCACAAGATCACTGGGGAAAGGCCTCTCATCGAATTTGTTAAAAAAAAAGACCAAAAATAAATAAATAAAGAAAAAAAAGTTAAAAAAAATATTCAAACAGAACACACTAAAAAAAAAATATTAAAAAAAGAAAAAAAAATTTAAAACCACAAATCCGAAATAAAACCCCTGACAATACTGTAACCATACATTGTCTTTTAGAATAATGACAAGAGGCCTAAGACACTAGTGCAGTGTATTATTACATAGCTATCGAAAGATTGCTGCTCAAAGTCCCTTGATGGGAATAGTTAAAGGAAATTTGTCACCAGTTTCACCTGCACTAACCTGTCGGTACCAACAGATAGTGCAGGTGACACTAATGACAAATGTCCTTGCCTTGTCCCGTTCCGTGGAGGGGATCTCCGGTAATCTTCTCTGTTAAGCTTCAGCTCTAGGCCCGGCTTGGGGCACGAGTGGAGCTTAGGAATGTCACTGCTGCTACGAGTCCAGCAGAGAGCAGAAGCGGCTAGGGGCATTGGCAGAGCTTAGTGACATCACCGCTGCTGCTCCCTGCTTGGTCCCGCTGCTAAAGAACAGCAGTGGTGATGTCCCTATGCTCCGCCCATGCACCAAGCTGGCCAGAGCTGAAGCTTAACAGAGAAGATCACCGGAGATTCCCGCCACTGAACGGGAAAAGGTAAGTACCGTTGTCACCAGTGTCACCTGCACTATCTGTCAGTACCGCCACTTTTGTGTAGGTGACACTGGTGACATATTTCCATTAAAAACAATAAAAGAAAAAGAAGGTTAATAAAATAATTAAAAAAGAAAAAAAACTTCTACAAAAATATCCCTAAAAAAACATATTTGATATGAAATATAAAATTAAGAAAATAGAAAAAATATAAAAATTCCCCCAAAAACTATGTAACCCCATACAAATCCCTCACAATGCCATAACCATGCACTGCCTGTCAGAATAATGCTAAGAGGAATAATACACTGCACCACAATAGTAGTGCAGTGTTTTATAGAAATAATCAGATCTTTGGTGAAAGGTTGCCCTCTAATGGGAATATGGGTGAAAATAACAACCTATAAAATAAAAGTGTAATAACATGATTTATTAACCCCCCCCCCCTCCCCCACCAACAAAAAAAGAAAAAGAAAACAGTAGAAAGGCAGAAATGATTTTGAAAAAAGAAATACACAATAATAATTTATAAAATGTTCTGCCCCCTCCCC
The DNA here is from genome assembly GCF_029499605.1 of Hyla sarda. Classification (NCBI taxonomy): domain Eukaryota; kingdom Metazoa; phylum Chordata; class Amphibia; order Anura; family Hylidae; genus Hyla; species Hyla sarda. Next base: position 40,673,444 of record NC_079201.1, on the reverse strand, counting down.
CAAAGAAAACATATATTACCCTTAAAATGTATGAATAAATAAATGAAAATTAAGACATAACCCAAACATTACAAAAACAAACCCTCCAAAAACCTGTCAATAGTCTGCGTCAACATCATCCTGGGATGATGGGAGGAGTAGTACACTGCACTACTATAGAAATAAAAATCCCTATCATCTAAATCCCAATGTGTTCCTTTTTTTTTTGTTCCTTTTTCTTATGGGGTTTCATAATCCCTGAGATAAGTAGTTCTGGCCCTAGAGTGTTATATATGTTACCGTCTGTTGCATGTATCAGGAACATGTTATCATACCTGTGTCTTTTTATAGGTGACTGATGTTCGGTGAGAAGGTGAAAGTGACCTATACCCCCGTCAACTGCAAGAAAGGAACCACAGGACAGGTAATTAATATTTATATTAATTACTGATAACAATCAGGCTAGATGTAATATCTAGACCTGCAGAGATGTCATAGTCTCCACCTTATACATGAACATATATGTGTTGTTAATAAGCATATCGTCTATGGACAGCTTCTTATATAACACAACCATGTCTCAGGTACAGAGAATAGGAACATTTATGATCCTTAATATCTGTTTTTTATTTGTAGGAATTCCTTTATCAATATTTAATAGAATAGACCCAACTTACCCCAAGGTTTACAAGTTTCCTTTAGACAAACTGACTGCAGATTTAGAACATAACTGTAATGTAAAGAAAAATCTATAATTTGTTTTTGCTACAAATATATAATTATAAAAATAATGAGAATTAAAAAACTATATATTAAAAGACTAGAGCCATAATAATACATAGCCTGTTGAAATAATCATGAAGCGCATAATACACTACACTTTAATACTAGTGCAGTGTATTATATGAGCGATCTTAAGATCGCTGTTAAAAGTCCCCTTTGTAAAAAAAACGTAAAGGCTAGCTAGGAATTTTCATCCGGAATAACTATTGCCGGAGGTTCCAAGCGTACATTACCGTCATCATAGATGGCAATGTATTCTGCCCGGATCCTATGTAAATGAAGTTAAAAATAAACAATTTATAAAATAATACACCCCACCCAAACCCCTACAAAAAAATAAATGTTTATATAAAAAGGATTAAAAAAAAAATAACCCATTTCTCCCCTCACATAAGCTATAATAAAAAATCGGCTGTCAACATAATGCTGACAGCGATAATACACTGCACTATAACACTATTGCAATGTATTATATGGGTGATCACAAGATCACTGGGGAAAGGCCTCTCATTGAATTTGTTAAAAAAAAGACCAAAAAAAAAAAATAAAGAAAAAAAAGTTAAAAAAAATATTCAAACAGAACACCCTATAAAAAAATATTAAAAAAAGAAAAAAAAAATTAAAACCAAAAACCCAAAATAAAACCCCTGACAATACTGTAACCATACATTGTCTTTTAGAATAATGACAAGAGGCGTAAGACACTAGTGCAGTGTATTATTACATAGCTATCGAAAGATTGCTGCTCAAAGTCCCTTGATGGGAATAGTTAAAGGAAATTTGTCACCAGTTTCACCTGCACTAACCTGTCGGTACCAACAGATAGTGCAGGTGACACTAATGACAAAGGTCCTTGCCTTGTCCCGTTCCGTGGAGGGGATCTCCGGTAATCTTCTCTGTTAAGCTTCAGCTCTAGGCCCGGCTTGGGGCACGAGTGGAGCTTAGGAATGTCACTGCTGCTACGAGTCCAGCAGAGAGCAGCAGCGGCTTGGGGCATTGGCAGAGCTTAGTGACATCACCGCTGCTGCTCCCTGCTTGGTCCCGCTGCTAAAGAACAGCAGTGGTGATGTCCCTATGCTCCGCCCATGCACCAAGCTGGCCAGAGCTGAAGCTTAACAGAGAAGATCACCGGAGATTCCCGCCACTGAACGGGAAAAGGTAAGTACCGTTGTCACCAGTGTCACCTGCACTATCTGTCAGTACCGCCACTTTGTGTAGGTGACACTGGTGACATATTTCCATTAAAAACAATAAAAGAAAAAGAAGGTTAATAAAATAATTAAAAAAGAAAAAAAACTTCTACAAAAATATCCCTAAAAAAACATATTTGGTATGAAATATAAAATTAAGAAAATAGAAAAAATATATAAAAATTCCCCCAAAAACTATATAACCCCATACAAATCCCTCACAATGCCATAACCATGCACTGCCTGTCAGAATAATGCTGAGACAAATAATACACTGCACCACAATAGTAGTGCAGTGTTTTATAGAAATAATCAGATCTTTGGTGAAAGGTTGCCCTCTAATGGGAATATGGGTGAAAAAAACAACCCATAAAACAAAAGTGTAATAACATGATTTATTGACCCCCCCCCCTCCCCCACCAACAAAAAAAGAAAACAGTAGTAAGGCAGAAATGCTTTTGAAAAAAGAAATACACAATAATAATTTATAAAATTTTCTGCCCCCTCCCCGAAAGAAAACATATATTACCCTTAAAATGTATGAATAAATAAATGAAAATTAAGACATAACCCAAACATTACAAAAACAAACCCTCCAAAAACCTGTCAATAGTCTGCGTCAACATCATCCTGGGATGATGGGAGGAGTAGTACACTGCACTACTATAGAAATAAAAATCCCTATCATCTAAATCCCAATGTGTTCCATTTTTTTTTTGTTCCTTTTTCTTATACGGTTTCATAATCCCTGAGATAAGTAGTTCTGGCCCTAGAGTGTTATATATATTAGCGTCTGTAGCATGTATCAGGAACATGTTATCATACCTGTGTCTTTTTACAGGTGACTGATGTCCGGTGAGAAGGTGAAAGTGACCTATACCCCCGTCAACTGCAAGAAAGGAACCACAGGACAGGTAATTAATATTTATATTAATTACTGATAACAATCAGGCTAGATGTAATATCTAGACCTGCAGAGATGTCATAGTCTCCACCTTATACATGAACATATATGTGTTGTTAATAAGCATATCGTCTATGGACAGCTTCTTATATAACACAACCATGTCTCAGGTACAGAGAATAGGAACATTTATGATCCTTAATATCTGTTTTTTATTTGTAGGAATTCCTTTATCAATATTTAATAGAATAGACCCAACTTACCCCAAGGTTTACAAGTTTCCTTTGGACAAACTGACTGCAGATTTAGAACATAACTGTAATGTAAAGAAAAATCTATAATTTGTTTTTGCTACAAATATATAATAATAAAAATAATGAGAATTAAAAAACTATATATTAAAAGACTAGAGCCATAATAATACATAGCCTGTTGAAATAATCATGAAGCGCATAATACACTGCACTTTAATACTAGTGCAGTGTATTATATGAGCGATCTTAAGATCGCTGTTAAAAGTCCCCTTTGTAAAAAAAAACGTTAAGGCTAGCTAGGAATTTTCATCCGGAATAACTATTGCCGGAGGTTCCAAGCGTACATTACCGTCATCATAGATGGCAATGTATTCTGCCCGGATCCTATGTAAATGAAGTTAAAAATAAACAATTTATAAAATAATTAACCCCACCCAAACCCCTACAAAAAAAATAAATGTTTATATAAAAAAGAATAAAAAAAAAATAACCCATTTCTCCCCTCACATAAGCTATAATTAAAAATCGTCTGTCAACATAATGCTGACAGCGATAATACACTGCACTATAACACTATTGCAATGTATTATATGGGTGATCACAAGATCACTGGGGAAAGGCCTCTCATCGAATTTGTTAAAAAAAAGACCAAAAAATAAAAAATAAAGAAAAAAAAGTTAAAAAAAATATTCAAACAGAACACCCTAAAAAAAAACATATTAAAAAAAGAAAAAAAAATTTAAAACCAAAAACCCGAAATAAAACCCCTGACAATACTGTTACCATACATTGTCTTTTAGAATAAAGACAAGAGGCGTAAGACACTAGTGCAGTGTATTATTACATAGCTATCGAAAGATTGCTGCTCAAAGTCCCTTGATGGGAATTGTTAAAGGAAATTTGTCACCAGTTTCACCTGCACTAACCTGTCGGTACCAACAGATAGTGCAGGTGACACTAATGACAAAGGTCCTTGCCTTGTCCCGTTCCGTGGAGGGGATCTCCGGTAATCTTCTCTGTTAAGCTTCAGCTCTAGGCCCGGCTTGGGGCACGAGTGGAGCTTAGGAATGTCACTGCTGCTACGAGTCCAGCAGAGAGCAGCAGCGGCTAGGGGCATTGGCAGAGCTTAGTGACATCACCGCTGCTGCTCCCTGCTTGGTCCCGCTGCTAAAGAACAGCAGTGGTGATGTCCCTATGCTCCGCCCATGCACCAAGCTGGCCAGAGCTGAAGCTTAACAGAGAAGATCACCGGAGATTCCCGCCACTGAACGGGAAAAGGTAAGTACCGTTGTCACCAGTGTCACCTGCACTATCTGTCAGTACCGCCACTTTTGTGTAGGTGACACTGGTGACATATTTCCATTAAAAACAATAAAAGAAAAAGAAGGTTAATAAAATAATTAAAAAAGAAAAAAAACTTCTACAAAAATATCCCTAAAAAAACATATTTGGTATGAAATATAAAATTAAGAAAATAGAAAAAATATATAAAAATTCCCCCAAAAACTATATAACCCCATACAAATCCCTCACAATGCCATAACCATGCACTGCCTGTCAGAATAATGCTGAGACAAATAATACACTGCACCACAATAGTAGTGCAGTGTTTTATAGAAATAATCAGATCTTTGGTGAAAGGTTGCCCTCTAATGGGAATATGGGTGAAAAAAACAACCCATAAAACAAAAGTGTAATAACATGATTTATTGACCCCCCCCTTCCCCACCAACAAAAAAAGAAAACAGTAGAAAGGCAGAAATGCTTTTGAAAAAAGAAATACACAATAATAATTTATAAAATTTTCTGCCCCCTCCCTCAAAGAAAACATATATTACCCTTAAAATGTATGAATAAATAAATTAAAATTAAGACATAACCCAAACATTACAAAAACAAACCCTCCAAAAACCTGTCAATAGTCTGCGTCAACATCATCCTGGGATGATGGGAGGAGTAGTACACTGCACTACTATAGAAATAAAAATCCCTATCATCTAAATCCCAATGTGTTCCATTTTTTTTTTTGTTCCTTTTTCTTATGCGGTTTCATAATCCCTGAGATAAGTAGTTCTGGCCCTAGAGTGTTATATATATTAGCGTCTGTAGCATGTATCAGGAACATGTTATCATACCTGTGTCTTTTTACAGGTGACTGATGTCCGGTGAGAAGGTGAAAGTGACCTATACCCCCGTCAACTGCAAGAAAGGAACCACAGGACAGGTAATTAATATTTATATTAATTACTGATAACAATCAGGCTAGATGTAATATCTAGACCTGCAGAGATGTCATAGTCTCCACCTTATACATGAACATATATGTGTTGTTAATAAGCATATCGTCTATGGACAGCTTCTTATATAACACAACCATGTCTCAGGTACAGAGAATAGGAACATTTATGATCCTTAATATCTGTTTTTTATTTGTAGGAATTCCTTTATCAATATTTAATAGAATAGACCCAACTTACCCCAAGGTTTACAAGTTTCCTTTAGACAAACTGACTGCAGATTTAGAACATAACTGTAATGTAAAGAAAAATCAATAATTTGTTTTTGCTACAAATATATAATTATAAAAATAATGAGAATTAAAAAACTATATATTAAAAGACTATAGCCATAATAATACATAGCCTGTTGAAATAATCATGAAGCGCATAATACACTGCACTTTAATACTAGTGCAGTGTATTATATGAGCGATCTTAAGATCGCTGTTAAAAGTCCCCTTTGTAAAAAAAACGTAAAGGCTAGCTAGGAATTTTCATCCGGAATAACTATTGCCGGAGGTTCCAAGCGTACATTACCGTCATCATAGATGGCAATGTATTCTGCCCGGATCCTATGTAAATGAAGTTAAAAATAAACAATTTATAAAATAATTCACCCCATCCCAACCCCTACAAAAAAATAAATGTTTATATAAAAAAGAATAAAAAAAAAATAACCCATTTCTCCCCTCACATAAGCTATAATTAAAAATCGGCTGTCAACATAATGCTGACAGCGATAATACACTGCACTATAACACTATTGCAATGTATTATATGGGTGATCAAAAGATCACTGGGGAAAGGCCTCTCATCGTATTTGTTAAAAAAAAGACCAAAAAATAAAAAATAAAGAAAAAAAAGTAAAAAAAAATATTTAAACAGAACACCCTAAAAAAAACATATTAAAAAAAGAAAAATAATTTTAAAAACGAAAACCCGAAATAAAACCCCTGACAATACTGTAACCATACATTGTCTTTTAGAATAATGACAAGAGGCCTAAGACACTAGTGCAGTGTATTATTACATAGCTATCGAAAGATTGCTGCTCAAAGTCCCTTGATGGGAATAGTTAAAGGAAATTTGTCACCAGTGTCACCTGCACTAACCTGTCGGTACCAACAGAATAGTGCAGGTGACACTAATGACAACGGTCCTTGCCTTGTCCCGTTCCGTGGAGGGGATCTCCGGTAATCTTCTCTGTTAAGCTTCAGCTCTAGGCCCGGCATGGGGCACGAGCGGAGCTTAGGAATGTCACTGCTGCTACGAGTCCAGCAGAGAGCAGCAGCGGCTAGGGGCATTGGCAGAGCTTAGTGACATCACCGCTGCTGCTCCCTGCTTGGTCCCGCTGCTAAAGAACAGCAGTGGTGATGTCCCTATGCTCCGCACATGCACCAAGCTGGCCAGAGCTGAAGCTTAACAGAGAAGATCACCGGAGATTCCCGCCACTGAACGGGAAAAGGTAAGTACCGTTGTCACCAGTGTCACCTGCACTATCTGTCAGTACCGCCACTTTTGTGTAGGTGACACTGGTGACATATTTCCATTAAAAACAATAAAAGAAAAAGAAGGTTAATAAAATAATTAAAAAAGAAAAAAAACTTCTACAAAAATATCCCTAAAAAAACATATTTGATATGAAATATAAAATTAAGAAAATAGAAAAAATATAAAAATTCCCCCAAAAACTATGTAACCCCATACAAATCCCTCACAATGCCATAACCATGCACTGCCTGTCAGAATAATGCTAAGAGGAATAATACACTGCACCACAATAGTAGTGCAGTGTTTTATAGAAATAATCAGATCTTTGGTGAAAGGTTGCCCTCTAATGGGAATATGGGTGAAAAAAACAACCTATAAAATAAAAGTGTAATAACATGATTTATTAACCCCCCCCTCCCCCACCAACAAAAAAAGAAAAAGAAAACAGTAGAAAGGCAGAAATGATTTTGAAAAAAGAAATACACAATAATAATTTATAAAATGTTCTGCCCCCTCCCCCAAAGAAAACATATATTACCCTTAAAATGTATGAATAAATAAATGAAAATTAAGACATAACCCAAACATTACAAAAACAAACCCTCCAAAAACCTGTCAATAGTCTGCGTCAACATCATCCTGGGATGATGGGAGGAGTAGTACACTGCACTACTATAGAAATAAAAATCCCTATCATCTAAATCCCAATGTGTTCCTTTTTTTTTTGTTCCTTTTTCTTATGCGGTTTCATAATCCCTGAGATAAGTAGTTCTGGCCCTAGAGTGTTATATATGTTACCGTCTGTTGCATGTATCAGGAACATGTTATCATACCTGTGTCTTTTTATAGGTGACTGATGTTCGGTGAGAAGGTGAAAGTGACCTATACCCCCGTCAACTGCAAGAAAGGAACCACAGGACAGGTAATTAATATTTATATTAATTACTGATAACAATCAGGCTAGATGTAATATCTAGACCTGCAGAGATGTCATAGTCTCCACCTTATACATGAACATATATGTGTTGTTAATAAGCATATCGTCTATGGACAGCTTCTTATATAACACAACCATGTCTCAGGTACAGAGAATAGGAACATTTATGATCCTTAATATCTGTTTTTTATTTGTAGGAATTCCTTTATCAATATTTAATAGAATAGACCCAACTTACCCCAAGGTTTACAAGTTTCCTTTAGACAAACTGACTGCAGATTTAGAACATAACTGTAATGTAAAGAAAAATCTATAATTTGTTTTTGCTACAAATATATAATTATAAAAATAATGAGAATTAAAAAACTATATATTAAAAGACTAGAGCCATAATAATACATAGCCTGTTGAAATAATCATGAAGCGCATAATACACTACACTTTAATACTAGTGCAGTGTATTATATGAGCGATCTTAAGATCGCTGTTAAAAGTCCCCTTTGTAAAAAAAACGTAAAGGCTAGCTAGGAATTTTCATCCGGAATAACTATTGCCGGAGGTTCCAAGCGTACATTACCGTCATCATAGATGGCAATGTATTCTGCCCGGATCCTATGTAAATGAAGTTAAAAATAAACAATTTATAAAATAATACACCCCACCCAAACCCCTACAAAAAAATAAATGTTTATATAAAAAGGATTAAAAAAAAAAATAACCCATTTCTCCCCTCACATAAGCTATAATAAAAAATCGGCTGTCAACATAATGCTGACAGCGATAATACACTGCACTATAACACTATTGCAATGTATTATATGGGTGATCACAAGATCACTGGGGAAAGGCCTCTCATTGAATTTGTTAAAAAAAAGACCAAAAAAAAAAAATAAAGAAAAAAAAGTTAAAAAAAATATTCAAACAGAACACCCTATAAAAAAATATTAAAAAAAGAAAAAAAAATTAAAACCAAAAACCCAAAATAAAACCCCTGACAATACTGTAACCATACATTGTCTTTTAGAATAATGACAAGAGGCGTAAGACACTAGTGCAGTGTATTATTACATAGCTATCGAAAGATTGCTGCTCAAAGTCCCTTGATGGGAATAGTTAAAGGAAATTTGTCACCAGTTTCACCTGCACTAACCTGTCGGTACCAACAGATAGTGCAGGTGACACTAATGACAAAGGTCCTTGCCTTGTCCCGTTCCGTGGAGGGGATCTCCGGTAATCTTCTCTGTTAAGCTTCAGCTCTAGGCCCGGCTTGGGGCACGAGTGGAGCTTAGGAATGTCACTGCTGCTACGAGTCCAGCAGAGAGCAGCAGCGGCTAGGGGCATTGGCAGAGCTTAGTGACATCACCGCTGCTGCTCCCTGCTTGGTCCCGCTGCTAAAGAACAGCAGTGGTGATGTCCCTATGCTCCGCCCATGCACCAAGCTGGCCAGAGCTGAAGCTTAACAGAGAAGATCACCGGAGATTCCCGCCACTGAACGGGAAAAGGTAAGTACCGTTGTCACCAGTGTCACCTGCACTATCTGTCAGTACCGCCACTTTGTGTAGGTGACACTGGTGACATATTTCCATTAAAAACAATAAAAGAAAAAGAAGGTTAATAAAATAATTAAAAAAGAAAAAAAACTTCTACAAAAATATCCCTAAAAAAACATATTTGGTATGAAATATAAAATTAAGAAAATAGAAAAAATATATAAAAATTCCCCCAAAAACTATATAACCCCATACAAATCCCTCACAATGCCATAACCATGCATTGCCTGTCAGAATAATGCTGAGACAAATAATACACTGCACCACAATAGTAGTGCAGTGTTTTATAGAAATAATCAGATCTTTGGTGAAAGGTTGCCCTCTAATGGGAATATGGGTGAAAAAAACAACCCATAAAACAAAAGTGTAATAACATGATTTATAGACCCCCCCCCCTCCCCCACCAACAAAAAAAGAAAACAGTAGAAAGGCAGAAATGCTTTTGAAAAAAGAAATACACAATAATAATTTATAAAATTTTCTGCCCCCTCCCCCAAAGAAAACATATATTACCCTTAAAATGTATGAATAAATAAATGAAAATTAAGACATAACCCAAACATTACAAAAACAAACCCTCCAAAAACCTGTCAATAGTCTGCGTCAACATCATCCTGGGATGATGGGAGGAGTAGTACACTGCACTACTATAGAAATAAAAATCCCTATCATCTAAATCCCAATGTGTTCCATTTTTTTTTTGTTCCTTTTTCTTATGCGGTTTCATAATCCCTGAGATAAGTAGTTCTGGCCCTAGAGTGTTATATATATTAGCGTCTGTAGCATGTATCAGGAACATGTTATCATACCTGTGTCTTTTTACAGGTGACTGATGTCCGGTGAGAAGGTGAAAGTGACCTATACCCCCGTCAACTGCAAGAAAGGAACCACAGGACAGGTAATTAATATTTATATTAATTACTGATAACAATCAGGCTAGATGTAATATCTAGACCTGCAGAGATGTCATAGTCTCCACCTTATACATGAACATATATGTGTTGTTAATAAGCATATCGTCTATGGACAGCTTCTTATATAACACAACCATGTCTCAGGTACAGAGAATAGGAACATTTATGATCCTTAATATCTGTTTTTTATTTGTAGGAATTCCTTTATCAATATTTAATAGAATAGACCCAACTTACCCCAAGGTTTACAAGTTTCCTTTAGACAAACTGACTGCAGATTTAGAACATAACTGTAATGTAAAGAAAAATCAATAATTTGTTTTTGCTACAAATATATAATTATAAAAATAATGAGAATTAAAAAACTATATATTAAAAGACTATAGCCATAATAATACATAGCCTGTTGAAATAATCATGAAGCGCATAATACACTGCACTTTAATACTAGTGCAGTGTATTATATGAGCGATCTTAAGATCGCTGTTAAAAGTCCCCTTTGTAAAAAAAACGTAAAGGCTAGCTAGGAATTTTCATCCGGAATAACTATTGCCGGAGGTTCCAAGCGTACATTACCGTCATCATAGATGGCAATGTATTCTGCCCGGATCCTATGTAAATGAAGTTAAAAATAAACAATTTATAAAATAATTCACCCCACCCCAACCCCTACAAAAAAATAAATGTTTATATAAAAAAGAATTAAAAAAAAATAACCCATTTCTCCCCACACATAAGCTATAATTAAAAATCGGCTGTCAACATAATGCTGACAGCGATAATACACTGCACTATAACACTATTGCAATGTATTATATGGGTGATCACAAGATCACTGGGGAAAGGCCTCTCATCGAATTTGTTAAAAAAAAAAGACCAAAAAATAAAAAATAAAGAAAAAAAAGTAAAAAAAAATATTCAAACAGAACACCCTAAAAAAAACATATTAAAAAAAGAAAAAATAATTTTAAACCAAAAACCCGAAATAAAACCCCTGACAATACTGTAACCATACATTGTCTTTTAGAATAATGACAAGAGGCCTAAGACACGAGTGCAGTGTATTCTGACATAGCTATCGAAAGATTGCTGCTCAAAGTCCCTTGATGGGAATAGTTAAAGGAAATTTGTCACCAGTGTCACCTGCACTAACCTGTCGGTACCAATAGATAGTGCAGGTGACACTAATGACAAAGGTCCTTGCCTTGTCCCGTTCCGTGGAGGGGATCTCCGGTAATCTTCTCTGTTAAGCTTCAGCTCTAGGCCCGGCTTGGGGCACGAGTGGAGCTTAGGAATGTCACTGCTGCTACGAGTCCAGCAGAGAGCAGCAGCGGCTAGGGGCATTGGCAGAGCTTAGTGACATCACCGCTGCTGCTCCCTGCTTGGTCCCGCTGCTAAAGAACAGCAGTGGTGATGTCCCTATGCTCCGCCCATGCACAAAGCTGGCCAGAGCTGAAGCTTAACAGAGAAGTTCACCGGAGATTCCCGCCACTGAACGGGAAAAGGTAAGTACCGTTGTCACCAGTGTCACCTGCACTATCTGTCAGTACCGCCACTTTTGTGTAGGTGACACTGGTGACATATTTCCATTAAAAACAATAAAAGAAAAAGAAGGTTAATAAAATAATTAAAAAAGAAAAAAAACTTCTACAAAAATATCCCTAAAAAAACATATTTGGTATGAAATATAAAATTAAGAAAATAGAAAAAATATATAAAAATTCCCCCAAAAACTATATAACCCCATACAAATCCCTCACAATGCCATAACCATGCACTGCCTGTCAGAATAATGCTGAGACAAATAATACACTGCACCACAATAGTAGTGCAGTGTTTTATAGAAATAATCAGATCTTTGGTGAAAGGTTGCCCTCTAATGGGAATATGGGTGAAAAAAACAACCCATAAAACAAAAGTGTAATAACATGATTTATTGACCCCCCCCTTCCCCACCAACAAAAAAAGAAAACAGTAGAAAGGCAGAAATGCTTTTGAAAAAAGAAATACACAATAATAATTTATAAAATTTTCTGCCCCCTCCCTCAAAGAAAACATATATTACCCTTAAAATGTATGAATAAATAAATTAAAATTAAGACATAACCCAAACATTACAAAAACAAACCCTCCAAAAACCTGTCAATAGTCTGCGTCAACATCATCCTGGGATGATGGGAGGAGTAGTACACTGCACTACTATAGAAATAAAAATCCCTATCATCTAAATCCCAATGTGTTCCATTTTTTTTTTTGTTCCTTTTTCTTATGCGGTTTCATAATCCCTGAGATAAGTAGTTCTGGCCCTAGAGTGTTATATATATTAGCGTCTGTAGCATGTATCAGGAACATGTTATCATACCTGTGTCTTTTTACAGGTGACTGATGTCCGGTGAGAAGGTGAAAGTGACCTATACCCCCGTCAACTGCAAGAAAGGAACCACAGGACAGGTAATTAATATTTATATTAATTACTGATAACAATCAGGCTAGATGTAATATCTAGACCTGCAGAGATGTCATAGTCTCCACCTTATACATGAACATATATGTGTTGTTAATAAGCATATCGTCTATGGACAGCTTCTTATATAACACAACCATGTCTCAGGTACAGAGAATAGGAACATTTATGATCCTTAATATCTGTTTTTTATTTGTAGGAATTCCTTTATCAATATTTAATAGAATAGACCCAACTTACCCCAAGGTTTACAAGTTTCCTTTAGACAAACTGACTGCAGATTTAGAACATAACTGTAATGTAAAGAAAAATCAATAATTTGTTTTTGCTACAAATATATAATTATAAAAATAATGAGAATTAAAAAACTATATATTAAAAGACTATAGCCATAATAATACATAGCCTGTTGAAATAATCATGAAGCGCATAATACACTGCACTTTAATACTAGTGCAGTGTATTATATGAGCGATCTTAAGATCGCTGTTAAAAGTCCCCTTTGTAAAAAAAACGTAAAGGCTAGCTAGGAATTTTCATCCGGAATAACTATTGCCGGAGGTTCCAAGCGTACATTACCGTCATCATAGATGGCAATGTATTCTGCCCGGATCCTATGTAAATGAAGTTAAAAATAAACAATTTATAAAATAATTCACCCCATCCCAACCCCTACAAAAAAATAAATGTTTATATAAAAAAGAATAAAAAAAAAATAACCCATTTCTCCCCTCACATAAGCTATAATTAAAAATCGGCTGTCAACATAATGCTGACAGCGATAATACACTGCACTATAACACTATTGCAATGTATTATATGGGTGATCAAAAGATCACTGGGGAAAGGCCTCTCATCGTATTTGTTAAAAAAAAGACCAAAAAATAAAAAATAAAGAAAAAAAAGTAAAAAAAAATATTTAAACAGAACACCCTAAAAAAAACATATTAAAAAAAGAAAAATAATTTTAAAAACGAAAACCCGAAATAAAACCCCTGACAATACTGTAACCATACATTGTCTTTTAGAATAATGACAAGAGGCCTAAGACACTAGTGCAGTGTATTATTACATAGCTATCGAAAGATTGCTGCTCAAAGTCCCTTGATGGGAATAGTTAAAGGAAATTTGTCACCAGTGTCACCTGCACTAACCTGTCGGTACCAACAGAATAGTGCAGGTGACACTAATGACAACGGTCCTTGCCTTGTCCCGTTCCGTGGAGGGGATCTCCGGTAATCTTCTCTGTTAAGCTTCAGCTCTAGGCCCGGCATGGGGCACGAGCGGAGCTTAGGAATGTCACTGCTGCTACGAGTCCAGCAGAGAGCAGCAGCGGCTAGGGGCATTGGCAGAGCTTAGTGACATCACCGCTGCTGCTCCCTGCTTGGTCCCGCTGCTAAAGAACAGCAGTGGTGATGTCCCTATGCTCCGCACATGCACCAAGCTGGCCAGAGCTGAAGCTTAACAGAGAAGATCACCGGAGATTCCCGCCACTGAACGGGAAAAGGTAAGTACCGTTGTCACCAGTGTCACCTGCACTATCTGTCAGTACCGCCACTTTTGTGTAGGTGACACTGGTGACATATTTCCATTAAAAACAATAAAAGAAAAAGAAGGTTAATAAAATAATTAAAAAAGAAAAAAAACTTCTACAAAAATATCCCTAAAAAAACATATTTGATATGAAATATAAAATTAAGAAAATAGAAAAAATATAAAAATTCCCCCAAAAACTATGTAACCCCATACAAATCCCTCACAATGCCATAACCATGCACTGCCTGTCAGAATAATGCTAAGAGGAATAATACACTGCACCACAATAGTAGTGCAGTGTTTTATAGAAATAATCAGATCTTTGGTGAAAGGTTGCCCTCTAATGGGAATATGGGTGAAAAAAACAACCTATAAAATAAAAGTGTAATAACATGATTTATTAACCCCCCCCTCCCCCACCAACAAAAAAAGAAAAAGAAAACAGTAGAAAGGCAGAAATGATTTTGAAAAAAGAAATACACAATAATAATTTATAAAATGTTCTGCCCCCTCCCCCAAAGAAAACATATATTACCCTTAAAATGTATGAATAAATAAATGAAAATTAAGACATAACCCAAACATTACAAAAACAAACCCTCCAAAAACCTGTCAATAGTCTGCGTCAACATCATCCTGGGATGATGGGAGGAGTAGTACACTGCACTACTATAGAAATAAAAATCCCTATCATCTAAATCCCAATGTGTTCCTTTTTTTTTTGTTCCTTTTTCTTATGCGGTTTCATAATCCCTGAGATAAGTAGTTCTGGCCCTAGAGTGTTATATATGTTACCGTCTGTTGCATGTATCAGGAACATGTTATCATACCTGTGTCTTTTTATAGGTGACTGATGTTCGGTGAGAAGGTGAAAGTGACCTATACCCCCGTCAACTGCAAGAAAGGAACCACAGGACAGGTAATTAATATTTATATTAATTACTGATAACAATCAGGCTAGATGTAATATCTAGACCTGCAGAGATGTCATAGTCTCCACCTTATACATGAACATATATGTGTTGTTAATAAGCATATCGTCTATGGACAGCTTCTTATATAACACAACCATGTCTCAGGTACAGAGAATAGGAACATTTATGATCCTTAATATCTGTTTTTTATTTGTAGGAATTCCTTTATCAATATTTAATAGAATAGACCCAACTTACCCCAAGGTTTACAAGTTTCCTTTAGACAAACTGACTGCAGATTTAGAACATAACTGTAATGTAAAGAAAAATCTATAATTTGTTTTTGCTACAAATATATAATTATAAAAATAATGAGAATTAAAAAACTATATATTAAAAGACTAGAGCCATAATAATACATAGCCTGTTGAAATAATCATGAAGCGCATAATACACTACACTTTAATACTAGTGCAGTGTATTATATGAGCGATCTTAAGATCGCTGTTAAAAGTCCCCTTTGTAAAAAAAACGTAAAGGCTAGCTAGGAATTTTCATCCGGAATAACTATTGCCGGAGGTTCCAAGCGTACATTACCGTCATCATAGATGGCAATGTATTCTGCCCGGATCCTATGTAAATGAAGTTAAAAATAAACAATTTATAAAATAATACACCCCACCCAAACCCCTACAAAAAAATAAATGTTTATATAAAAAGGATTAAAAAAAAAAATAACCCATTTCTCCCCTCACATAAGCTATAATAAAAAATCGGCTGTCAACATAATGCTGACAGCGATAATACACTGCACTATAACACTATTGCAATGTATTATATGGGTGATCACAAGATCACTGGGGAAAGGCCTCTCATTGAATTTGTTAAAAAAAAGACCAAAAAAAAAAAATAAAGAAAAAAAAGTTAAAAAAAATATTCAAACAGAACACCCTATAAAAAAATATTAAAAAAAGAAAAAAAAATTAAAACCAAAAACCCAAAATAAAACCCCTGACAATACTGTAACCATACATTGTCTTTTAGAATAATGACAAGAGGCGTAAGACACTAGTGCAGTGTATTATTACATAGCTATCGAAAGATTGCTGCTCAAAGTCCCTTGATGGGAATAGTTAAAGGAAATTTGTCACCAGTTTCACCTGCACTAACCTGTCGGTACCAACAGATAGTGCAGGTGACACTAATGACAAAGGTCCTTGCCTTGTCCCGTTCCGTGGAGGGGATCTCCGGTAATCTTCTCTGTTAAGCTTCAGCTCTAGGCCCGGCTTGGGGCACGAGTGGAGCTTAGGAATGTCACTGCTGCTACGAGTCCAGCAGAGAGCAGCAGCGGCTAGGGGCATTGGCAGAGCTTAGTGACATCACCGCTGCTGCTCCCTGCTTGGTCCCGCTGCTAAAGAACAGCAGTGGTGATGTCCCTATGCTCCGCCCATGCACCAAGCTGGCCAGAGCTGAAGCTTAACAGAGAAGATCACCGGAGATTCCCGCCACTGAACGGGAAAAGGTAAGTACCGTTGTCACCAGTGTCACCTGCACTATCTGTCAGTACCGCCACTTTGTGTAGGTGACACTGGTGACATATTTCCATTAAAAACAATAAAAGAAAAAGAAGGTTAATAAAATAATTAAAAAAGAAAAAAAACTTCTACAAAAATATCCCTAAAAAAACATATTTGGTATGAAATATAAAATTAAGAAAATAGAAAAAATATATAAAAATTCCCCCAAAAACTATATAACCCCATACAAATCCCTCACAATGCCATAACCATGCATTGCCTGTCAGAATAATGCTGAGACAAATAATACACTGCACCACAATAGTAGTGCAGTGTTTTATAGAAATAATCAGATCTTTGGTGAAAGGTTGCCCTCTAATGGGAATATGGGTGAAAAAAACAACCCATAAAACAAAAGTGTAATAACATGATTTATAGACCCCCCCCCCTCCCCCACCAACAAAAAAAGAAAACAGTAGAAAGGCAGAAATGCTTTTGAAAAAAGAAATACACAATAATAATTTATAAAATTTTCTGCCCCCTCCCCCAAAGAAAACATATATTACCCTTAAAATGTATGAATAAATAAATGAAAATTAAGACATAACCCAAACATTACAAAAACAAACCCTCCAAAAACCTGTCAATAGTCTGCGTCAACATCATCCTGGGATGATGGGAGGAGTAGTACACTGCACTACTATAGAAATAAAAATCCCTATCATCTAAATCCCAATGTGTTCCATTTTTTTTTTGTTCCTTTTTCTTATGCGGTTTCATAATCCCTGAGATAAGTAGTTCTGGCCCTAGAGTGTTATATATATTAGCGTCTGTAGCATGTATCAGGAACATGTTATCATACCTGTGTCTTTTTACAGGTGACTGATGTCCGGTGAGAAGGTGAAAGTGACCTATACCCCCGTCAACTGCAAGAAAGGAACCACAGGACAGGTAATTAATATTTATATTAATTACTGATAACAATCAGGCTAGATGTAATATCTAGACCTGCAGAGATGTCATAGTCTCCACCTTATACATGAACATATATGTGTTGTTAATAAGCATATCGTCTATGGACAGCTTCTTATATAACACAACCATGTCTCAGGTACAGAGAATAGGAACATTTATGATCCTTAATATCTGTTTTTTATTTGTAGGAATTCCTTTATCAATATTTAATAGAATAGACCCAACTTACCCCAAGGTTTACAAGTTTCCTTTAGACAAACTGACTGCAGATTTAGAACATAACTGTAATGTAAAGAAAAATCAATAATTTGTTTTTGCTACAAATATATAATTATAAAAATAATGAGAATTAAAAAACTATATATTAAAAGACTATAGCCATAATAATACATAGCCTGTTGAAATAATCATGAAGCGCATAATACACTGCACTTTAATACTAGTGCAGTGTATTATATGAGCGATCTTAAGATCGCTGTTAAAAGTCCCCTTTGTAAAAAAAACGTAAAGGCTAGCTAGGAATTTTCATCCGGAATAACTATTGCCGGAGGTTCCAAGCGTACATTACCGTCATCATAGATGGCAATGTATTCTGCCCGGATCCTATGTAAATGAAGTTAAAAATAAACAATTTATAAAATAATTCACCCCACCCCAACCCCTACAAAAAAATAAATGTTTATATAAAAAAGAATTAAAAAAAAATAACCCATTTCTCCCCACACATAAGCTATAATTAAAAATCGGCTGTCAACATAATGCTGACAGCGATAATACACTGCACTATAACACTATTGCAATGTATTATATGGGTGATCACAAGATCACTGGGGAAAGGCCTCTCATCGAATTTGTTAAAAAAAAAAGACCAAAAAATAAAAAATAAAGAAAAAAAAGTAAAAAAAAATATTCAAACAGAACACCCTAAAAAAAACATATTAAAAAAAGAAAAAATAATTTTAAACCAAAAACCCGAAATAAAACCCCTGACAATACTGTAACCATACATTGTCTTTTAGAATAATGACAAGAGGCCTAAGACACGAGTGCAGTGTATTCTGACATAGCTATCGAAAGATTGCTGCTCAAAGTCCCTTGATGGGAATAGTTAAAGGAAATTTGTCACCAGTGTCACCTGCACTAACCTGTCGGTACCAATAGATAGTGCAGGTGACACTAATGACAAAGGTCCTTGCCTTGTCCCGTTCCGTGGAGGGGATCTCCGGTAATCTTCTCTGTTAAGCTTCAGCTCTAGGCCCGGCTTGGGGCACGAGTGGAGCTTAGGAATGTCACTGCTGCTACGAGTCCAGCAGAGAGCAGCAGCGGCTAGGGGCATTGGCAGAGCTTAGTGACATCACCGCTGCTGCTCCCTGCTTGGTCCCGCTGCTAAAGAACAGCAGTGGTGATGTCCCTATGCTCCGCCCATGCACAAAGCTGGCCAGAGCTGAAGCTTAACAGAGAAGTTCACCGGAGATTCCCGCCACTGAACGGGAAAAGGTAAGTACCGTTGTCACCAGTGTCACCTGCACTATCTGTCAGTACCGCCACTTTTGTGTAGGTGACACTGGTGACATATTTCCATTAAAAACAATAAAAGAAAAAGAAGGTTAATAAAATAATTAAAAAAGAAAAAAAACTTCTACAAAAATATCCCTAAAAAAACATATTTGGTATGAAATATAAAATTAAGAAAATAGAAAAAATATATAAAAATTTCCCCAAAAACTATATAACCCCATACAAATCCCTCACAATGCCATAACCATGCACTGCCTGTCAGAATAATGCTAAGAGGAATAATACACTGCACCACAATAGTAGTGCAGTGTTTTATAGAAATAATCAGATCTTTGGTGAAAGGTTGCCCTCTAATGGGAATATGGGTGAAAAAAACAACCCATAAAATAAAAGTGTAATAACATGATTTATTAACCCCCCCCCCCTCCCCCACCAACAAAAAAAGAAAAAGAAAACAGTAGAAAGGCAGAAATGCTTTTGAAAAAAGAAATACACAATAATAATTTATAAAATGTTCTGCCCCCTCCCCCAAAGAAAACATATATTACCCTTAAAATGTATGAATAAATAAATGAAAATTAAGACATAACCCAAACATTACAAAAACAAACCCTCCAAAAACCTGTCAATAGTCTGCGTCAACATCATCCTGGGATGATGGGAGGAGTAGTACACTGCACTACTATAGAAATAAAAATCCCTATCATCTAAATCCC
Source organism: Hyla sarda (assembly GCF_029499605.1). Taxonomy (NCBI): domain Eukaryota; kingdom Metazoa; phylum Chordata; class Amphibia; order Anura; family Hylidae; genus Hyla; species Hyla sarda. The sequence continues at coordinate 40,653,523 of NC_079201.1, read as the reverse complement.
AATGTGTTCCATTTTTTTTTGTTCCTTTTTCTCATGCGGTTTCATAATCCCTGAGATAAGTAGTTCTGGCCCTAGAGTGTTATATATATTAGCGTCTGTAGCATGTATCAGAAACATGTTATCATACCTGTGTCTTTTTACAGGTGACTGATGTTCGGTGAGAAGGTGAAAGTGACCTATACCCCCGTCAACTGCAAGAAAGGAACCACAGGACAGGTAATTAATATTTATATTAATTACTGATAACAATCAGGCTAGATGTAATATCTAGACCTGCAGAGATGTCATAGTCTCCACCTTATACATGAACATATATGTGTTGTTAATAAGCATATCGTCTATGGACAGCTTCTTATATAACACAACCATGTCTCAGGTACAGAGAATAGGAACATTTATGATCCTTAATATCTGTTTTTTATTTGTAGGAATTCCTTTATCAATATTTAATAGAATAGACCCAACTTACCCCAAGGTTTACAAGTTTCCTTTGGACAAACTGACTGCAGATTTAGAACATAACTGTAATGTAAAGAAAAATCTATAATTTGTTTTTGCTACAAATATATAATAATAAAAATAATGAGAATTAAAAAACTATATATTAAAAGACTAGAGCCATAATAATACATAGCCTGTTGAAATAATCATGAAGCGCATAATACACTGCACTTTAATACTAGTGCAGTGTATTATATGAGCGATCTTAAGATCGCTGTTAAAAGTCCCCTTTGTAAAAAAAAAACGTTAAGGCTAGCTAGGAATTTTCATCCGGAATAACTATTGCCGGAGGTTCCAAGCGTACATTACCGTCATCATAGATGGCAATGTATTCTGCCCGGATCCTATGTAAATGAAGTTAAAAATAAACAATTTATAAAATAATTAACCCCACCCAAACCCCTACAAAAAAAATAAATGTTTATATAAAAAAGAATAAAAAAAAAATAACCCATTTCTCCCCTCACATAAGCTATATTTAAAAATCGTCTGTCAACATAATGCTGACAGCGATAATACACTGCACTATAACACTATTGCAATGTATTATATGGGTGATCACAAGATCACTGGGGAAAGGCCTCTCATCGAATTTGTTAAAAAAAAGACCAAAAAATAAAAAATAAAGAAAAAAAAGTTAAAAAAAATATTCAAACAGAACACCCTAAAAAAAACATATTAAAAAAAGAAAAAAAAAATTTAAAACCAAAAACCCGAAATAAAACCCCTGACAATACTGTTACCATACATTGTCTTTTAGAATAAAGACAAGAGGCGTAAGACACTAGTGCAGTGTATTATTACATAGCTATCGAAAGATTGCTGCTCAAAGTCCCTTGATGGGAATTGTTAAAGGAAATTTGTCACCAGTTTCACCTGCACTAACCTGTCGGTACCAACAGATAGTGCAGGTGACACTAATGACAAAGGTCCTTGCCTTGTCCCGTTCCGTGGAGGGGATCTCCGGTAATCTTCTCTGTTAAGCTTCAGCTCTAGGCCCGGCTTGGGGCACGAGTGGAGCTTAGGAATGTCACTGCTGCTACGAGTCCAGCAGAGAGCAGCAGCGGCTAGGGGCATTGGCAGAGCTTAGTGACATCACCGCTGCTGCTCCCTGCTTGGTCCCGCTGCTAAAGAACAGCAGTGGTGATGTCCCTATGCTCCGCCCATGCACCAAGCTGGCCAGAGCTGAAGCTTAACAGAGAAGATCACCGGAGATTCCCGCCACTGAACGGGAAAAGGTAAGTACCGTTGTCACCAGTGTCACCTGCACTATCTGTCAGTACCGCCACTTTTGTGTAGGTGACACTGGTGACATATTTCCATTAAAAACAATAAAAGAAAAAGAAGGTTAATAAAATAATTAAAAAAGAAAAAAAACTTCTACAAAAATATCCCTAAAAAAACATATTTGGTATGAAATATAAAATTAAGAAAATAGAAAAAATATATAAAAATTCCCCCAAAAACTATATAACCCCATACAAATCCCTCACAATGCCATAACCATGCACTGCCTGTCAGAATAATGCTAAGAGGAATAATACACTGCACCACAATAGTAGTGCAGTGTTTTATAGAAATAATCAGATCTTTGGTGAAAGGTTGCCCTCTAATGGGAATATGGGTGAAAAAAACAACCTATAAAATAAAAGTGTAATAACATGATTTATTAACCCCCCCCCCTCCCCCACCAACAAAAAAAGAAAAAGAAAACAGTAGAAAGGCAGAAATGCTTTTGAAAAAAGAAATACACAATAATAATTTATAAAATGTTCTGCCCCCTCCCCCAAAGAAAACATATATTACCCTTAAAATGTATGAATAAATAAATGAAAATTAAGACATAACCCAAACATTACAAAAACAAACCCTCCAAAAACCTGTCAATAGTCTGCGTCAACATCATCCTGGGATGATGGGAGGAGTAGTACACTGCACTACTATAGAAATAAAAATCCCTATCATCTAAATCCCAATGTGTTCCTTTTTTTTTTGTTCCTTTTTCTTATGCGGTTTCATAATCCCTGAGATAAGTAGTTCTGGCCCTAGAGTGTTATATATGTTACCGTCTGTAGCATGTATCAGGAACATGTTATCATACCTGTGTCTTTTTATAGGTGACTGATGTTCGGTGAGAAGGTGAAAGTGACCTATACCCCCGTCAACTGCAAGAAAGGAACCACAGGACAGGTAATTAATATTTATATTAATTACTGATAACAATCAGGCTAGATGTAATATCTAGACCTGCAGAGATGTCATAGTCTCCACCTTATACATGAACATATATGTGTTGTTAATAAGCATATCGTCTATGGACAGCTTCTTATATAACACAACCATGTCTCAGGTACAGAGAATAGGAACATTTATGATCCTTAATATCTGTTTTTTATTTGTAGGAATTCCTTTATCAATATTTAATAGAATAGACCCAACTTACCCCAAGGTTTACAAGTTTCCTTTAGACAAACTGACTGCAGATTTAGAACATAACTGTAATGTAAAGAAAAATCTATAATTTGTTTTTGCTACAAATATATAATTATAAAAATAATGAGAATTAAAAAACTATATATTAAAAGACTAGAGCCATAATAATACATAGCCTGTTGAAATAATCATGAAGCGCATAATACACTGCACTTTAATACTAGTGCAGTGTATTATATGAGCGATCTTAAGATCGCTGTTAAAAGTCCCCTTTGTAAAAAAAACGTAAAGGCTAGCTAGGAATTTTCATCCGGAATAACTATTGCCGGAGGTTCCAAGCGTACATTACCGTCATCATAGATGGCAATGTATTCTGCCCGGATCCTATGTAAATGAAGTTAAAAATAAACAATTTATAAAATAATACACCCCACCCAAACCCCTACAAAAAAATAAATGTTTATATAAAAAGGATTAAAAAAAAAATAACCCATTTCTCCCCTCACATAAGCTATAATAAAAAATCGGCTGTCAACATAATGCTGACAGCGATAATACACTGCACTATAACACTATTGCAATGTATTATATGGGTGATCACAAGATCACTGGGGAAAGGCCTCTCATTGAATTTGTTAAAAAAAAGACCAAAAAAAAAAAAATAAAGAAAAAAAAGTTAAAAAAAATATTCAAACAGAACACCCTAAAAAAAAATATTAAAAAAAGAAAAAAAAATTTAAAACCAAAAACCCAAAATAAAACCCCTGACAATACTGTAACCATACATTGTCTTTTAGAATAATGACAAGAGGCGTAAGACACTAGTGCAGTGTATTATTACATAGCTATCGAAAGATTGCTGCTCAAAGTCCCTTGATGGGAATAGTTAAAGGAAATTTGTCACCAGTTTCACCTGCACTAACCTGTCGGTACCAACAGATAGTGCAGGTGACACTAATGACAAAGGTCCTTGCCTTGTCCCGTTCCGTGGAGGGGATCTCCGGTAATCTTCTCTGTTAAGCTTCAGCTCTAGGCCCGGCTTGGGGCACGAGTGGAGCTTAGGAATGTCACTGCTGCTACGAGTCCAGCAGAGAGCAGCAGCGGCTTGGGGCATTGGCAGAGCTTAGTGACATCACCGCTGCTGCTCCCTGCTTGGTCCCGCTGCTAAAGAACAGCAGTGGTGATGTCCCTATGCTCCGCCCATGCACCAAGCTGGCCAGAGCTGAAGCTTAACAGAGAAGATCACCGGAGATTCCCGCCACTGAACGGGAAAAGGTAAGTACCGTTGTCACCAGTGTCACCTGCACTATCTGTCAGTACCGCCACTTTGTGTAGGTGACACTGGTGACATATTTCCATTAAAAACAATAAAAGAAAAAGAAGGTTAATAAAATAATTAAAAAAGAAAAAAAACTTCTACAAAAATATCCCTAAAAAAACATATTTGGTATGAAATATAAAATTAAGAAAATAGAAAAAATATATAAAAATTCCCCCAAAAACTATATAACCCCATACAAATCCCTCACAATGCCATAACCATGCACTGCCTGTCAGAATAATGCTGAGACAAATAATACACTGCACCACAATAGTAGTGCAGTGTTTTATAGAAATAATCAGATCTTTGGTGAAAGGTTGCCCTCTAATGGGAATATGGGTGAAAAAAACAACCCATAAAACAAAAGTGTAATAACATGATTTATTGACCCCCCCCCTCCCCCACCAACAAAAAAAGAAAACAGTAGTAAGGCAGAAATGCTTTTGAAAAAAGAAATACACAATAATAATTTATAAAATTTTCTGCCCCCTCCCCGAAAGAAAACATATATTACCCTTAAAATGTATGAATAAATAAATGAAAATTAAGACATAACCCAAACATTACAAAAACAAACCCTCCAAAAACCTGTCAATAGTCTGCGTCAACATCATCCTGGGATGATGGGAGGAGTAGTACACTGCACTACTATAGAAATAAAAATCCCTATCATCTAAATCCCAATGTGTTCCATTTTTTTTTTGTTCCTTTTTCTTATGCGGTTTCATAATCCCTGAGATAAGTAGTTCTGGCCCTAGAGTGTTATATATATTAGCGTCTGTAGCATGTATCAGGAACATGTTATCATACCTGTGTCTTTTTACAGGTGACTGATGTCCGGTGAGAAGGTGAAAGTGACCTATACCCCCGTCAACTGCAAGAAAGGAACCACAGGACAGGTAATTAATATTTATATTAATTACTGATAACAATCAGGCTAGATGTAATATCTAGACCTGCAGAGATGTCATAGTCTCCACCTTATACATGAACATATATGTGTTGTTAATAAGCATATCGTCTATGGACAGCTTCTTATATAACACAACCATGTCTCAGGTACAGAGAATAGGAACATTTATGATCCTTAATATCTGTTTTTTATTTGTAGGAATTCCTTTATCAATATTTAATAGAATAGACCCAACTTACCCCAAGGTTTACAAGTTTCCTTTGGACAAACTGACTGCAGATTTAGAACATAACTGTAATGTAAAGAAAAATCTATAATTTGTTTTTGCTACAAATATATAATAATAAAAATAATGAGAATTAAAAAACTATATATTAAAAGACTAGAGCCATAATAATACATAGCCTGTTGAAATAATCATGAAGCGCATAATACACTGCACTTTAATACTAGTGCAGTGTATTATATGAGCGATCTTAAGATCGCTGTTAAAAGTCCCCTTTGTAAAAAAAAACGTTAAGGCTAGCTAGGAATTTTCATCCGGAATAACTATTGCCGGAGGTTCCAAGCGTACATTACCGTCATCATAGATGGCAATGTATTCTGCCCGGATCCTATGTAAATGAAGTTAAAAATAAACAATTTATAAAATAATTAACCCCACCCAAACCCCTACAAAAAAAATAAATGTTTATATAAAAAAGAATAAAAAAAAAATAACCCATTTCTCCCCTCACATAAGCTATAATTAAAAATCGTCTGTCAACATAATGCTGACAGCGATAATACACTGCACTATAACACTATTGCAATGTATTATATGGGTGATCACAAGATCACTGGGGAAAGGCCTCTCATCGAATTTGTTAAAAAAAAGACCAAAAAATAAAAAATAAAGAAAAAAAAGTTAAAAAAAATATTCAAACAGAACACCCTAAAAAAAAACATATTAAAAAAAGAAAAAAAAATTTAAAACCAAAAACCCGAAATAAAACCCCTGACAATACTGTTACCATACATTGTCTTTTAGAATAAAGACAAGAGGCGTAAGACACTAGTGCAGTGTATTATTACATAGCTATCGAAAGATTGCTGCTCAAAGTCCCTTGATGGGAATTGTTAAAGGAAATTTGTCACCAGTTTCACCTGCACTAACCTGTCGGTACCAACAGATAGTGCAGGTGACACTAATGACAAAGGTCCTTGCCTTGTCCCGTTCCGTGGAGGGGATCTCCGGTAATCTTCTCTGTTAAGCTTCAGCTCTAGGCCCGGCTTGGGGCACGAGTGGAGCTTAGGAATGTCACTGCTGCTACGAGTCCAGCAGAGAGCAGCAGCGGCTAGGGGCATTGGCAGAGCTTAGTGACATCACCGCTGCTGCTCCCTGCTTGGTCCCGCTGCTAAAGAACAGCAGTGGTGATGTCCCTATGCTCCGCCCATGCACCAAGCTGGCCAGAGCTGAAGCTTAACAGAGAAGATCACCGGAGATTCCCGCCACTGAACGGGAAAAGGTAAGAACCGTTGTCACCAGTGTCACCTGCACTATCTGTCAGTACCGCCACTTTTGTGTAGGTGACACTGGTGACATATTTCCATTAAAAACAATAAAAGAAAAAGAAGGTTAATAAAATAATTAAAAAAGAAAAAAAACTTCTACAAAAATATCCCTAAAAAAACATATTTGGTATGAAATATAAAATTAAGAAAATAGAAAAAATATATAAAAATTCCCCCAAAAACTATATAACCCCATACAAATCCCTCACAATGCCATAACCATGCACTGCCTGTCAGAATAATGCTGAGACAAATAATACACTGCACCACAATAGTAGTGCAGTGTTTTATAGAAATAATCAGATCTTTGGTGAAAGGTTGCCCTCTAATGGGAATATGGGTGAAAAAAACAACCCATAAAACAAAAGTGTAATAACATGATTTATTGACCCCCCCCTCCCCCACCAACAAAAAAAGAAAACAGTAGAAAGGCAGAAATGCTTTTGAAAAAAGAAATACACAATAATAATTTATAAAATTTTCTGCCCCCTCCCTCAAAGAAAACATATATTACCCTTAAAATGTATGAATAAATAAATTAAAATTAAGACATAACCCAAACATTACAAAAACAAACCCTCCAAAAACCTGTCAATAGTCTGCGTCAACATCATCCTGGGATGATGGGAGGAGTAGTACACTGCACTACTATAGAAATAAAAATCCCTATCATCTAAATCCCAATGTGTTCCATTTTTTTTTTGTTCCTTTTTCTTATGCGGTTTCATAATCCCTGAGATAAGTAGTTCTGGCCCTAGAGTGTTATATATATTAGCGTCTGTAGCATGTATCAGGAACATGTTATCATACCTGTGTCTTTTTACAGGTGACTGATGTCCGGTGAGAAGGTGAAAGTGACCTATACCCCCGTCAACTGCAAGAAAGGAACCACAGGACAGGTAATTAATATTTATATTAATTACTGATAACAATCAGGCTAGATGTAATATCTAGACCTGCAGAGATGTCATAGTCTCCACCTTATACATGAACATATATGTGTTGTTAATAAGCATATCGTCTATGGACAGCTTCTTATATAACACAACCATGTCTCAGGTACAGAGAATAGGAACATTTATGATCCTTAATATCTGTTTTTTATTTGTAGGAATTCCTTTATCAATATTTAATAGAATAGACCCAACTTACCCCAAGGTTTACAAGTTTCCTTTAGACAAACTGACTGCAGATTTAGAACATAACTGTAATGTAAAGAAAAATCAATAATTTGTTTTTGCTACAAATATATAATTATAAAAATAATGAGAATTAAAAAACTATATATTAAAAGACTATAGCCATAATAATACATAGCCTGTTGAAATAATCATGAAGCGCATAATACACTGCACTTTAATACTAGTGCAGTGTATTATATGAGCGATCTTAAGATCGCTGTTAAAAGTCCCCTTTGTAAAAAAAACGTAAAGGCTAGCTAGGAATTTTCATCCGGAATAACTATTGCCGGAGGTTCCAAGCGTACATTACCGTCATCATAGATGGCAATGTATTCTGCCCGGATCCTATGTAAATGAAGTTAAAAATAAACAATTTATAAAATAATTCACCCCATCCCAACCCCTACAAAAAAATAAATGTTTATATAAAAAAGAATAAAAAAAAAATAACCCATTTCTCCCCTCACATAAGCTATAATTAAAAATCGGCTGTCAACATAATGCTGACAGCGATAATACACTGCACTATAACACTATTGCAATGTATTATATGGGTGATCAAAAGATCACTGGGGAAAGGCCTCTCATCGTATTTGTTAAAAAAAAGACCAAAAAATAAAAAATAAAGAAAAAAAAGTAAAAAAAAATATTTAAACAGAACACCCTAAAAAAAACATATTAAAAAAAGAAAAATAATTTTAAAAACGAAAACCCGAAATAAAACCCCTGACAATACTGTAACCATACATTGTCTTTTAGAATAATGACAAGAGGCCTAAGACACTAGTGCAGTGTATTATTACATAGCTATCGAAAGATTGCTGCTCAAAGTCCCTTGATGGGAATAGTTAAAGGAAATTTGTCACCAGTGTCACCTGCACTAACCTGTCGGTACCAACAGAATAGTGCAGGTGACACTAATGACAACGGTCCTTGCCTTGTCCCGTTCCGTGGAGGGGATCTCCGGTAATCTTCTCTGTTAAGCTTCAGCTCTAGGCCCGGCATGGGGCACGAGCGGAGCTTAGGAATGTCACTGCTGCTACGAGTCCAGCAGAGAGCAGCAGCGGCTAGGGGCATTGGCAGAGCTTAGTGACATCACCGCTGCTGCTCCCTGCTTGGTCCCGCTGCTAAAGAACAGCAGTGGTGATGTCCCTATGCTCCGCACATGCACCAAGCTGGCCAGAGCTGAAGCTTAACAGAGAAGATCACCGGAGATTCCCGCCACTGAACGGGAAAAGGTAAGTACCGTTGTCACCAGTGTCACCTGCACTATCTGTCAGTACCGCCACTTTTGTGTAGGTGACACTGGTGACATATTTCCATTAAAAACAATAAAAGAAAAAAGAAGGTTAATAAAATAATTAAAAAAGAAAAAAAACGTCTACAAAAATATCCCTAAAAAAACATATTTGGTATGAAATATAAAATTAAGAAAATAGAAAAAATATATAAAAATTCCCCCAAAAACTATATAACCCCATACAAATCCCTCACAATGCCATAACCATGCACTGCCTGTCAGAATAATGCTGAGAGGAATAATACACTGCACCACAATAGTAGTGCAGTGTTTTATAGAAATAATCAGATCTTTGGTGAAAGGTTGCCCTCTAATGGGAATATGGGTGAAAAAGACAACCCATAAAATAAAAGTGTAATAACATGATTTATTGACCCCCCCCCCCCTCCCCCACCAACAAAAAAGAAAAAGAAAACAGTAGAAAGGCAGAAATGCTTTTGAAAAAAGTAATACACAATAATAATTTATAAACTTTTCTGCCCCCTCCCCCAAAGAAAACATATATTACCCTTAAAATGTATGAATAAATAAATGAAAATTAAGACATAACCCAAACATTACAAAAACAAACCCTCCAAAAACCTGTCAATAGTCTGCGTCAACATCATCCTGGGATGATGGGAGGAGTAGTACACTGCACTACTATAGAAATAAAAATCCCTATCATCTAAATCCCAATGTGTTCCATTTTTTTTTTGTTCCTTTTTCTTATGCGGTTTCATAATCCCTGAGATAAGTAGTTCTGGCCCTAGAGTGTTATATATATTAGCGTCTGTAGCATGTATCAGGAACATGTTATCATACCTGTGTCTTTTTACAGGTGACTGATGTTCGGTGAGAAGGTGAAAGTGACCTATACCCCCGTCAACTGCAAGAAAGGAACCACAGGACAGGTAATTAATATTTATATTAATTACTGATAACAATCAGGCTAGATGTAATATCTAGACCTGCAGAGATGTCATAGTCTCCACCTTATACATGAACATATATGTGTTGTTAATAAGCATATCGTCTATGGACAGCTTCTTATATAACACAACCATGTCTCAGGTACAGAGAATAGGAACATTTATGATCCTTAATATCTGTTTTTTATTTGTAGGAATTCCTTTATCAATATTTAATAGAATAGACCCAACTTACCCCAAGGTTTACAAGTTTCCTTTAGACAAACTGACTGCAGATTTAGAACATAACTGTAATGTAAAGAAAAATCTATAATTTGTTTTTGCTACAAATATATAATTATAAAAATAATGAGAATTAAAAAACTATATATTAAAAGACTAGAGCCATAATAATACATAGCCTGTTGAAATAATCATGAAGCGCATAATACACTGCACTTTAATACTAGTGCAGTGTATTATATGAGCGATCTTAAGATCGCTGTTAAAAGTCCCCTTTGTAAAAAAAACATAAAGGCTAGCTAGGAATTTTCATCCGGAATAACTATTGCCAGAGGTTCCAAGCGTACATTACCGTCATCATAGATGGCAATGTATTCTGCCCGGATCCTATGTAAATGAAGTTAAAAATAAACAATTTATAAAATAATTCACCCCACCCAAACCCCTACAAAAAAATAAATGTTTATATAAAAAAGAATAAAAAAAAAATAACCCATTTCTCCCCTCACATAAGCTATAATTAAAAATCGGCTGTCAACATAATGCTGACAGCGATAATACACTGCACTATAACACTATTGCAATGTATTATATGGGTGATCACAAGATCACTGGGGAAAGGCCTCTCATCGAATTTGTTAAAAAAAAGACCAAAAAATAAAAAATTAAGAAAAAAAAGTAAAAAAAAATATTCAAACAGAACACCCTAAAAAAAAACATATTAAAAAAAGAAAAAAAAATTTTAAACCAAAAACCCGAAATAAAACCCCTAACAATACTGTAACCATACATTGTCTTTTAGAATAATGACAAGAGGTGTAAGACACTAGTGCAGTGTATTATTACATAGCTATCGAAAGATTGCTGCTCAAAGTCCCTTGATGGGAATAGTTAAAGGAAATTTGTCACCAGTTTCACCTGCACTAACCTGTCGGTACCAACAGATAGTGCAGGTGAAACTAATGACAAAGGTCCTTGCCTTGTCCCGTTCCGTGGAGGGGATCTCCGGTAATCTTCTCTGTTAAGCTTCAGCTCTAGGCCCGGCTTGGGGCACGAGTGGAGTTTAGGAATGTCACTGCTGCTACGAGTCCAGCAGAGAGCAGCAGCGGCTAGGGGCATTGGCAGAGCTTAGCGACATCACCGCTGCTGCTCCCTGCTTGGTCCCGCTGCTAAAGAACAGCAGTGGTGATGTCCCTATGCTCCGCCCATGCACCAAGCTGGCCAGAGCTGAAGCTTAACAGAGAAGATCACCGGAGATTCCCGCCACTGAACGGGAAAAGGTAAGTACCGTTGTCACCAGTGTCACCTGCACTATCTGTCAGTACCGCCACTTTTGTGTAGGTGACACTGGTGACATATTTCCATTAAAAACAATAAAAGAAAAAGAAGGTTAATAAAATAATAAAAAAAGAAAAAAAACTTCTACAAAAATATCCCTAAAAAAACATATTTTGTATGAAATATAAAATTAAGAAAGTAGAAAAAATATATAAAAATTCCCCCAAAAACTATGTAACCCCATACAAATCCCTCACAATGCCATAACCATGCACTGCCTGTCAGAATAATGCTAAGAGGAATAATACACTGCACCACAATAGTAGTGCAGTGTTTTATAGAAATATTCAGATCTTTGGTGAAAGGTTGCCCTCTAATGGGAATATGGGTGAAAAAAACAACCCATAAAATAAAAGTGTAATAACATGATTTATTAACCCCCCCCCCTCCCCCACCAACAAAAAAAGAAAAAGAAAACAGTAGAAAGGCAGAAATGCTTTTGAAAAAAGAAATACACAATAATAATTTATAAAATGTTCTGCCCCCTCCCCCAAAGAAAACATATATTACCCTTAAAATGTATGAATAAATAAATGAAAATTAAGACATAACCCAAACATTACAAAAACAAACCCTCCAAAAACCTGTCAATAGTCTGCGTCAACATCATCCTGGGATGATGGGAGGAGTAGTACACTGCACTACTATAGAAATAAAAATCCCTATCATCTAAATCCCAATGTGTTCCATTTTTTTTTGTTCCTTTTTCTTATGCGGTTTCATAATCCCTGAGATAAGTAGTTCTGGCCCTAGAGTGTTATATATATTAGCGTCTGTAGCATGTATCAGAAACATGTTATCATACCTGTGTCTTTTTACAGGTGACTGATGTTCGGTGAGAAGGTGAAAGTGACCTATACCCCCGTCAACTGCAAGAAAGGAACCACAGGACAGGTAATTAATATTTATATTAATTACTGATAACAATCAGGCTAGATGTAATATCTAGACCTGCAGAGATGTCATAGTCTCCACCTTATACATGAACATATATGTGTTGTTAATAAGCATATCGTCTATGGACAGCTTCTTATATAACACAACCATGTCTCAGGTACAGAGAATAGGAACATTTATGATCCTTAATATCTGTTTTTTATTTGTAGGAATTCCTTTATCAATATTTAATAGAATAGACCCAACTTACCCCAAGGTTTACAAGTTTCCTTTGGACAAACTGACTGCAGATTTAGAACATAACTGTAATGTAAAGAAAAATCTATAATTTGTTTTTGCTACAAATATATAATTATAAAAATAATGAGAATTAAAAAACTATATATTAAAAGACTAGAGCCATAATAATACATAGCCTGTTGAAATAATCATGAAGCGCATAATACACTGCACTTTAATACTAGTGCAGTGTATTATATGAGCGATCTTAAGATCGCTGTTAAAAGTCCCCTTTGTAAAAAAAAACGTTAAGGCTAGCTAGGAATTTTCATCCGGAATAACTATTGCCGGAGGTTCCAAGCGTACATTACCGTCATCATAGATGGCAATGTATTCTGCCCGGATCCTATGTAAATGAAGTTAAAAATAAACAATTTATAAAATAATTCACCCCACCCAAACCCCTACAAAAAAATAAATGTTTATATAAAAAAGAATAAAAAAAAAATAACCCATTTCTCCCCTCACATAAGCTATAATTAAAAATCGGCTGTCAACATAATGCTGACAGCGATAATACACTGCACTATAACACTATTGCAATGTATTATATGGGTGATCACAAGATCACTGGGGAAAGGCCTCTCATCGAATTTGTTAAAAAAAAAGACCAAAAAATAAAAAATTAAGAAAAAAAAGTAAAAAAAAATATTCAAACAGAACACCCTAAAAAAAAACATATTAAAAAAAGAAAAAAAAATTTTAAACCAAAAACCCGAAATAAAACCCCTGACAATACTGTAACCATACATTGTCTTTTAGAATAATGACAAGAGGCATAAGACACTAGTGCAGTGTATTATTACATAGCTATCGAAAGATTGCTGCTCAAAGTCCCTTGATGGGAATAGTTAAAGGAAATTTGTCACCAGTTTCACCTGCACTAACCTGTCGGTACCAACAGATAGTGCAGGTGAAACTAATGACAAAGGTCCTTGCCTTGTCCCGTTCCGTGGAGGGGATCTCCGGTAATCTTCTCTGTTAAGCTTCAGCCCTAGGCCCGGCTTGGGGCACGAGTGGAGTTTAGGAATGTCACTGCTGCTACGAGTCCAGCAGAGAGCAGCAGCGGCTAGGGGCATTGGCAGAGCTTAGCGACATCACCGCTGCTGCTCCCTGCTTGGTCCCGCTGCTAAAGAACAGCAGTGGTGATGTCCCTATGCTCCGCCCATGCACCAAGCTGGCCAGAGCTGAAGCTTAACAGAGAAGATCACCGGAGATTCCCGCCACTGAACGGGAAAAGGTAAGTACCGTTGTCACCAGTGTCACCTGCACTATCTGTCAGTACCGCCACTTTTGTGTAGGTGACACTGGTGACATATTTCCATTAAAAACAATAAAAGAAAAAGAAGGTTAATAAAATAATTAAAAAAGAAAAAAAACTTCTACAAAAATATCCCTAAAAAAACATATTTTGTATGAAATATAAAATTAAGAAAGTAGAAAAAATATATAAAAATTCCCCCAAAAACTATATAACCCCATACAAATCCCTCACAATGCCATAACCATGCACTGCCTGTCAGAATAATGCTAAGAGGAATAATACACTGCACCACAATAGTAGTGCAGTGTTTTATAGAAATAATCAGATCTTTGGTGAAAGGTTGCCCTCTAATGGGAATATGGGTGAAAAAGACAACCCATAAAATAAAAGTGTAATAACATGATTTATTGACCCCCCCCCCCCCCCTCCGCCACCAACAAAAAAGAAAAAGAAAACAGTAGAAAGGCAGAAATGCTTTTGAAAAAAGTAATACACAATAATAATTTATAAACTTTTCTGCCCCCTCCCCCAAAGAAAACATATATTACCCTTAAAATGTATGAATAAATAAATGAAAATTAAGACATAACCCAAACATTACAAAAACAAACCCTCCAAAAACCTGTCAATAGTCTGCGTCAACATCATCCTGGGATGATGGGAGGAGTAGTACACTGCACTACTATAGAAATAAAAATCCCTATCATCTAAATCCCAATGTGTTCCATTTTTTTTTTGTTCCTTTTTCTTATGCGGTTTCATAATCCCTGAGATAAGTAGTTCTGGCCCTAGAGTGTTATATATATTAGCGTCTGTAGCATGTATCAGGAACATGTTATCATACCTGTGTCTTTTTACAGGTGACTGATGTTCGGTGAGAAGGTGAAAGTGACCTATACCCCCGTCAACTGCAAGAAAGGAACCACAGGACAGGTAATTAATATTTATATTAATTACTGATAACAATCAGGCTAGATGTAATATCTAGACCTGCAGAGATGTCATAGTCTCCACCTTATACATGAACATATATGTGTTGTTAATAAGCATATCGTCTATGGACAGCTTCTTATATAACACAACCATGTCTCAGGTACAGAGAATAGGAACATTTATGATCCTTAATATCTGTTTTTTATTTGTAGGAATTCCTTTATCAATATTTAATAGAATAGACCCAACTTACCCCAAGGTTTACAAGTTTCCTTTAGACAAACTGACTGCAGATTTAGAACATAACTGTAATGTAAAGAAAAATCTATAATTTGTTTTTGCTACAAATATATAATTATAAAAATAATGAGAATTAAAAAACTATATATTAAAAGACTAGAGCCATAATAATACATAGCCTGTTGAAATAATCATGAAGCGCATAATACACTGCACTTTAATACTAGTGCAGTGTATTATATGAGCGATCTTAAGATCGCTGTTAAAAGTCCCCTTTGTAAAAAAAACATAAAGGCTAGCTAGGAATTTTCATCCGGAATAACTATTGCCAGAGGTTCCAAGCGTACATTACCGTCATCATAGATGGCAATGTATTCTGCCCGGATCCTATGTAAATGAAGTTAAAAATAAACAATTTATAAAATAATTCACCCCACCCAAACCCCTACAAAAAAATAAATGTTTATATAAAAAAGAATTAAAAAAAAATAACCCATTTCTCCCCTCACATAAGCTATAATTAAAAATCGGCTGTCAACATAATGCTGACAGCGATAATACACTGCACTATAACACTATTGCAATGTATTATATGGGTGATCACAAGATCACTGGGGAAAGGCCTCTCATCGAATTTGTTAAAAAAAAGACCAAAAAATAAAAAATTAAGAAAAAAAAGTAAAAAAAAATATTCAAACAGAACACCCTAAAAAAAAACATATTAAAAAAAGAAAAAAAAATTTTAAACCAAAAACCCGAAATAAAACCCCTAACAATACTGTAACCATACATTGTCTTTTAGAATAATGACAAGAGGCGTAAGACACTAGTGCAGTGTATTATTACATAGCTATCGAAAGATTGCTGCTCAAAGTCCCTTGATGGGAATAGTTAAAGGAAATTTGTCACCAGTTTCACCTGCACTAACCTGTCGGTACCAACAGATAGTGCAGGTGAAACTAATGACAAAGGTCCTTGCCTTGTCCCGTTCCGTGGAGGGGATCTCCGGTAATCTTCTCTGTTAAGCTTCAGCTCTAGGCCCGGCTTGGGGCACGAGTGGAGTTTAGGAATGTCACTGCTGCTACGAGTCCAGCAGAGAGCAGCAGCGGCTAGGGGCATTGGCAGAGCTTAGCGACATCACCGCTGCTGCTCCCTGCTTGGTCCCGCTGCTAAAGAACAGCAGTGGTGATGTCCCTATGCTCCGCCCATGCACCAAGCTGGCCAGAGCTGAAGCTTAACAGAGAAGATCACCGGAGATTCCCGCCACTGAACGGGAAAAGGTAAGTACCGTTGTCACCAGTGTCACCTGCACTAACTGTCAGTACCGCCACTTTTGTGTAGGTGACACTGGTGACATATTTCCATTAAAAACAATAAAAGAAAAAGAAGGTTAATAAAATAATAAAAAAAGAAAAAAAACTTCTACAAAAATATCCCTAAAAAAACATATTTTGTATGAAATATAAAATTAAGAAAGTAGAAAAAATATATAAAAATTCCCCCAAAAACTATGTAACCCCATACAAATCCCTCACAATGCCATAACCATGCACTGCCTGTCAGAATAATGCTAAGAGGAATAATACACTGCACCACAATAGTAGTGCAGTGTTTTATAGAAATATTCAGATCTTTGGTGAAAGGTTGCCCTCTAATGGGAATATGGGTGAAAAAAACAACCCATAAAATAAAAGTGTAATAACATGATTTATTAACCCCCCCCCCTCCCCCACCAACAAAAAAAGAAAAAGAAAACAGTAGAAAGGCAGAAATGCTTTTGAAAAAAGAAATACACAATAATAATTTATAAAATGTTCTGCCCCCTCCCCCAAAGAAAACATATATTACCCTTAAAATGTATGAATAAATAAATGAAAATTAAGACATAACCCAAACATTACAAAAACAAACCCTCCAAAAACCTGTCAATAGTCTGCGTCAACATCATCCTGGGATGATGGGAGGAGTAGTACACTGCACTACTATAGAAATAAAAATCCCTATCATCTAAATCCCAATGTGTTCCATTTTTTTTGTTCCTTTTTCTTATGTGGTTTCATAATCCCTGAGATAAGTAGTTCTGGCCCTAGAGTGTTATATATATTAGCGTCTGTAGCATGTATCAGGAACATGTTATCATACCTGTGTCTTTTTACAGGTGACTGATGTTCGGTGAGAAGGTGAAAGTGACCTATACCCCCGTCAACTGCAAGAAAGGAACCACAGGACAGGTAATTAATATTTATATTAATTACTGAAAACAATCAGGCTAGATGAAATATCTAGACCTGCACAGATGTCATAGTCTCCACCTTATACATGAACATATATGTGTTGTTAATAAGCATATCGTCTATGGACAGCTTCTTATATAACACAACCATGTCTCAGGTACAGAGAATAGGAACATTTATGATCCTTAATATCTGTTTTTTATTTGTAGGAATTCCTTTATCAATATTTAATAGAATAGACCCAACTTACCCCAAGGTTTACAAGTTTCCTTTAGACAAACTGACTGCAGATTTAGAACATAACTGTAATGTAAAGAAAAATCTATAATTTGTTTTTGCTACAAATATATAATTATAAAAATAATGAGAATTAAAAAACTATATATTAAAAGACTAGAGCCATAATAATACATAGCCTGTTGAAATAATCATGAAGCGCATAATACACTGCACTTTAATACTAGTGCAGTGTATTATATGAGCGATCTTAAGATCGCTGTTAAAAGTCCCCTTTGTAAAAAAAACGTAAAGGCTAGCTAGGAATTTTCATCCGGAATAACTATTGCCGGAGGTTCCAAGCGTACATTACCGTCATCATAGATGGCAATGTATTCTGCCCGGATCCTATGTAAATGAAGTTAAAAATAAACAATTTATAAAATAATACACCCCACCCAAACCCCTACAAAAAAATAAATGTTTATATAAAAAAGAATAAAAAAAAAAAATAACCCATTTCTCCCCTCACATAAGCTATAATTAAAAATCGGCTGTCAACATAATGCTGACAGCGATAATACACTGCACTATAACACTATTGCAATGTATTATATGGGTGATCACAAGATCACTGGGGAAAGGCCTCTCATTGAATTTGTTAAAAAAAAGACCAAAAATAAATAAATAAAGAAAAAAAAGTTAAAAAAAATATTCAAACAGAACACCCTAAAAAAAAATATTAAAAAAAGAAAAAAAAATTTAAAACCAAAAACCCAAAATAAAACCCCTGACAATACTGTAACCATACATTGTCTTTTAGAATAATGACAAGAGGCGTAAGACACTAGTGCAGTGTATTATTACATAGCTATCGAAAGATTGCTGCTCAAAGTCCCTTGATGGGAATAGTTAAAGGAAATTTGTCACCAGTTTCACCTGCACTAACCTGTCGGTACCAACAGATAGTGCAGGTGACACTAATGACAAATGTCCTTGCCTTGTCCCGTTCCGTGGAGGGGATCTCCGGTAATTTTCTCTGTTAAGCTTCAGCTCTAGGCCCGGCTTGGGGCACGAGTGGAGCTTAGGAATGTCACTGCTGCTACGAGTCCAGCAGAGAGCAGAAGCGGCTAGGGGCATTGGCAGAGCTTAGTGACATCACCGCTGCTGCTCCCTGCTTGGTCCCGCTGCTAAAGAACAGCAGTGGTGATGTCCCTATGCTCCGCCCATGCACCAAGCTGGCCAGAGCTGAAGCTTAACAGAGAAGATCACCGGAGATTCCCGCCACTGAACGGGAAAAGGTAAGTACCGTTGTCACCAGTGTCACCTGCACTATCTGTCAGTACCGCCACTTTTGTGTAGGTGACACTGGTGACATATTTCCATTAAAAACAATAAAAGAAAAAGAAGGTTAATAAAATAATTAAAAAAGAAAAAAAACGTCTACAAAAATATCCCTAAAAAAACATATTTGATATGAAATATAAAATTAAGAAAATAGAAAAAATATAAAAATTCCCCCAAAAACTATGTAACCCCATACAAATCCCTCACAATGCCATAACCATGCACTGCCTGTCAGAAT
Organism: Hyla sarda; assembly: GCF_029499605.1. Taxonomy (NCBI): domain Eukaryota; kingdom Metazoa; phylum Chordata; class Amphibia; order Anura; family Hylidae; genus Hyla; species Hyla sarda. Next base: position 40,634,201 of record NC_079201.1, on the reverse strand, counting down.
AATGCTAAGAGGAATAATACACTGCACCACAATAGTAGTGCAGTGTTTTATAGAAATAATCAGATCTTTGGTGAAAGGTTGCCCTCTAATGGGAATATGGGTGAAAAAAACAACCCATAAAATAAAAGTGTAATAACATGATTTATTAACCCCCCCCCTCCCCCACCAACAAAAAAAGAAAAAGAAAACAGTAGAAAGGCAGAAATGCTTTTGAAAAAAGAAATACACAATAATAATTTATAAAATTTTCTGCCCCCTCCCCCAAAGAAAACATATATTACCCTTAAAATGTATGAATAAATAAATGAAAATTAAGACATAACCCAAACATTACAAAAACAAACCCTCCAAAAACCTGTCAATAGTCTGCGTCAACATCATCCTGGGATGATGGGAGGAGTAGTACACTGCACTACTATAGAAATAAAAATCCCTATCATCTAAATCCCAATGTGTTCCATTTTTTTTTGTTCCTTTTTCTTATGCGGTTTCATAATCCCTGAGATAAGTAGTTCTGGCCCTAGAGTGTTATATATATTAGCGTCTGTAGCATGTATCAGAAACATGTTATCATACCTGTGTCTTTTTACAGGTGACTGATGTTCGGTGAGAAGGTGAAAGTGACCTATACCCCCGTCAACTGCAAGAAAGGAACCACAGGACAGGTAATTAATATTTATATTAATTACTGATAACAATCAGGCTAGATGTAATATCTAGACCTGCAGAGATGTCATAGTCTCCACCTTATACATGAACATATATGTGTTGTTAATAAGCATATCGTCTATGGACAGCTTCTTATATAACACAACCATGTCTCAGGTACAGAGAATAGGAACATTTATGATCCTTAATATCTGTTTTTTATTTGTAGGAATTCCTTTATCAATATTTAATAGAATAGACCTAACTTACCCCAAGGTTTACAAGTTTCCTTTGGACAAACTGACTGCAGATTTAGAACATAACTGTAATGTAAAGAAAAATCTATAATTTGTTTTTGCTACAAATATATAATTATAAAAATAATGAGAATTAAAAAACTATATATTAAAAGACTAGAGCCATAATAATACATAGCCTGTTGAAATAATCATGAAGCGCATAATACACTGCACTTTAATACTAGTGCAGTGTATTATATGAGCGATCTTAAGATCGCTGTTAAAAGTCCCCTTTGTAAAAAAAAACGTTAAGGCTAGCTAGGAATTTTCATCCGGAATAACTATTGCCGGAGGTTCCAAGCGTACATTACCGTCATCATAGATGGCAATGTATTCTGCCCGGATCCTATGTAAATGAAGTTAAAAATAAACAATTTATAAAATAATTCACCCCACCCAAACCCCTACAAAAAAATAAATGTTTATATAAAAAAGAATAAAAAAAAAATAACCCATTTCTCCCCTCACATAAGCTATAATTAAAAATCGTCTGTCAACATAATGCTGACAGCGATAATACACTGCACTATAACACTATTGCAATGTATTATATGGGTGATCACAAGATCACTGGGGAAAGGCCTCTCATCGAATTTGTTAAAAAAAAGACCAAAAAATAAAAAATTAAGAAAAAAAAGTAAAAAAAAATATTCAAACAGAACACCCTAAAAAAAAAACATATTAAAAAAAGAAAAAAAAATTTTAAACCAAAAACCCGAAATAAAACCCCTGACAATACTGTAACCATACATTGTCTTTTAGAATAATGACAAGAGGCGTAAGACACTAGTGCAGTGTATTATTACATAGCTATCGAAAGATTGCTGCTCAAAGTCCCTTGATGGGAATAGTTAAAGGAAATTTGTCACCAGTTTCACCTGCACTAACCTGTCGGTACCAACAGATAGTGCAGGTGAAACTAATGACAAAGGTCCTTGCCTTGTCCCGTTCCGTGGAGGGGATCTCCGGTAATCTTCTCTGTTAAGCTTCAGCTCTAGGCCCGGCTTGGGGCACGAGTGGAGTTTAGGAATGTCACTGCTGCTACGAGTCCAGCAGAGAGCAGCAGCGGCTAGGGGCATTGGCAGAGCTTAGTGACATCACCGCTGCTGCTCCCTGCTTGGTCCCGCTGCTAAAGAACAGCAGTGGTGATGTCCCTATGCTCCGCCCATGCACCATGCTGGCCAGAGCTGAAGCTTAACAGAGAAGATCACCGGAGATTCCCGCCACTGAACGGGAAAAGGTAAGTACCGTTGTCACCAGTGTCACCTGCACTATCTGTCAGTACCGCCACTTTTGTGTAGGTGACACTGGTGACATATTTCCATTAAAAACAATAAAAGAAAAAGAAGGTTAATAAAATAATTAAAAAAGAAAAAAAACTTCTACAAAAATATCCCTAAAAAAACATATTTGGTATGAAATATAAAATTAAGAAAGTAGAAAAAATATATAAAAATTCCCCCAAAAACTATATAACCCCATACAAATCCCTCACAATGCCATAACCATGCACTGCCTGTCAGAATAATGCTAAGAGGAATAATACACTGCACCACAATAGTAGTGCAGTGTTTTATAGAAATAATCAGATCTTTGGTGAAAGGTTGCCCTCTAATGGGAATATGGGTGAAAAAAACAACCCATAAAATAAAAGTGTAATAACATGATTTATTAACCCCCCCCCCTCCCCCACCAAAAAAAAAAAGATAAAGAAAACAGTAGAAAGGCAGAAATGCTTTTGAAAAAAGAAATACACAATAATAATTTATAAAATTTTCTGCCCCCTCCCCCAAAGAAAACATATATTACCCTTAAAATGTATGAATAAATAAATGAAAATTAAGACATAACCCAAACATTACAAAAACAAACCCTCCAAAAACCTGTCAATAGTCTGCGTCAACATCATCCTGGGATGATGGGAGGAGTAGTACACTGCACTACTATAGAAATAAAAATCCCTATCATCTAAATCCCAATGTGTTCCATTTTTTTTTTTGTTCCTTTTTCTTATGCGGTTTCATAATCCCTGAGATAAGTAGTTCTGGCCCTAGAGTGTTATATATATTAGCGTCTGTAGCATGTATCAGGAACATGTTATCATACCTGTGTCTTTTTACAGGTGACTGATGTTCGGTGAGAAGGTGAAAGTGACCTATACCCCGTCAACTGCAAGAAAGGAACCACAGGACAGGTAATTAATATTTATATTAATTACTGATAACAATCAGGCTAGATGTAATATCTAGACCTGCAGAGATGTCATAGTCTCCACCTTATACATGAACATATATGTGTTGTTAATAAGCATATCGTCTATGGACAGCTTCTTATATAACACAACCATGTCTCAGGTACAGAGAATAGGAACATTTATGATCCTTAATATCTGTTTTTTATTTGTAGGAATTCCTTTATCAATATTTAATAGAATAGACCCAACTTTCCCCAAGGTTTACAAGTTTCCTTTGGACAAACTGACTGCAGATTTAGAACATAACTGTAATGTAAAGAAAAATCTATTATTTGTTTTTGCTACAAATATATAATTATAAAAATAATGAGAATTAAAAAACTATATATTAAAAGACTAGAGCCATAATAATACATAGCCTGTTGAAATAATCATGAAGCGCATAATACACTGCACTTTAATACTAGTGCAGTGTATTATATGAGCGATCTTAAGATCGCTGTTAAAAGTCCCCTTTGTAAAAAAAACGTAAAGGCTAGCTAGGAATTTTCATCCGGAATAACTATTGCCGGAGGTTCCAAGCGTACATTACCGTCATCATAGATGGCAATGTATTCTGCCCGGATCCTATGTAAATGAAGTTAAAAATAAACAATTTATAAAATAATACACCCCACCCAAACCCCTACAAAAAAATAAATGTTTATATAAAAAAGAATAAAAAAAAAAAATAACCCATTTCTCCCCTCACATAAGCTATAATTAAAAATCGGCTGTCAACATAATGCTGACAGCGATAATACACTGCACTATAACACTATTGCAATGTATTATATGGGTGATCACAAGATCACTGGGGAAAGGCCTCTCATTGAATTTGTTAAAAAAAAGACCAAAAATAAATAAATAAAGAAAAAAAAGTTTAAAAAAATATTCAAACAGAACACCCTAAAAAAAAATATTAAAAAAAGAAAAAAAAATTTAAAACCAAAAACCCAAAATAAAACCCCTGACAATACTGTAACCATACATTGTCTTTTAGAATAATGACAAGAGGCGTAAGACACTAGTGCAGTGTATTATTACATAGCTATCGAAAGATTGCTGCTCAAAGTCCCTTGATGGGAATAGTTAAAGGAAATTTGTCACCAGTTTCACCTGCACTAACCTGTCGGTACCAACAGATAGTGCAGGTGACACTAATGACAAATGTCCTTGCCTTGTCCCGTTCCGTGGAGGGGATCTCCGGTAATTTTCTCTGTTAAGCTTCAGCTCTAGGCCCGGCTTGGGGCACGAGTGGAGCTTAGGAATGTCACTGCTGCTACGAGTCCAGCAGAGAGCAGAAGCGGCTAGGGGCATTGGCAGAGCTTAGTGACATCACCGCTGCTGCTCCCTGCTTGGTCCCGCTGCTAAAGAACAGCATTGGTGATGTCCCTATGCTCCGCCCATGCACCAAGCTGGCCAGAGCTGAAGCTTAACAGAGAAGATCACCGGAGATTCCCGCCACTGAACGGGAAAAGGTAAGTACCGTTGTCACCAGTGTCACCTGCACTATCTGTCAGTACCGCCACTTTTGTGTAGGTGACACTGGTGACATATTTCCATTAAAAACAATAAAAGAAAAAGAAGGTTAATAAAATAATTAAAAAAGAAAAAAAAACGTCTACAAAAATATCCCTAAAAAAACATATTTGATATGAAATATAAAATTAAGAAAATAGAAAAAATATAAAAATTCCCCCAAAAACTATGTAACCCCATACAAATCCCTCACAATGCCATAACCATGCACTGCCTGTCAGAATAATGCTAAGAGGAATAATACACTGCACCACAATAGTAGTGCAGTGTTTTATAGAAATAATCAGATCGTTGGTGAAAGGTTGCCCTCTAATGGGAATATGGGTGAAAAAAACAACCCATAAAATAAAAGTGTAATAACATGATTTATTAACCCCCCCCCCTCCCCCACCAACAAAAAAAGAAAAAGAAAACAGTAGAAAGGCAGAAATGCTTTTGAAAAAAGAAATACACAATAATAATTTATAAAATTTTCTGCCCCCTCCCCCAAAGAAAACATATATTACCCTTAAAATGTATGAATAAATAAATGAAAATTAAGACATAACCCAAACATTACAAAAACAAACCCTCCAAAAACCTGTCAATAGTCTGCGTCAACATCATCCTGGGATGATGGGAGGAGTAGTACACTGCACTACTATAGAAATAAAAATCCCTATCATCTAAATCCCAATGTGTTCCATTTTTTTTTGTTCCTTTTTCTTATGCGGTTTCATAATCCCTGAGATAAGTAGTTCTGGCCCTAGAGTGTTATATATATTAGCGTCTGTAGCATGTATCAGAAACATGTTATCATACCTGTGTCTTTTTACAGGTGACTGATGTTCGGTGAGAAGGTGAAAGTGACCTATACCCCCGTCAACTGCAAGAAAGGAACCACAGGACAGGTAATTAATATTTATATTAATTACTGATAACAATCAGGCTAGATGTAATATCTAGACCTGCAGAGATGTCATAGTCTCCACCTTATACATGAACATATATGTGTTGTTAATAAGCATATCGTCTATGGACAGCTTCTTATATAACACAACCATGTCTCAGGTACAGAGAATAGGAACATTTATGATCCTTAATATCTGTTTTTTATTTGTAGGAATTCCTTTATCAATATTTAATAGAATAGACCCAACTTACCCCAAGGTTTACAAGTTTCCTTTGGACAAACTGACTGCAGATTTAGAACATAACTGTAATGTAAAGAAAAATCTATAATTTGTTTTTGCTACAAATATATAATTATAAAAATAATGAGAATTAAAAAACTATATATTAAAAGACTAGAGCCATAATAATACATAGCCTGTTGAAATAATCATGAAGCGCATAATACACTGCACTTTAATACTAGTGCAGTGTATTATATGAGCGATCTTAAGATCGCTGGTAAAAGTCCCCTTTGTAAAAAAAAACGTTAAGGCTAGCTAGGAATTTTCATCCGGAATAACTATTGCCGGAGGTTCCAAGCGTACATTACCGTCATCATAGATGGCAATGTATTCTGCCCGGATCCTATGTAAATGAAGTTAAAAATAAACAATTTATAAAATAATTCACCCCACCCAAACCCCTACAAAAAAATAAATGTTTATATAAAAAAGAATAAAAAAAAAATAACCCATTTCTCCCCTCACATAAGCTATAATTAAAAATCGGCTGTCAACATAATGCTGACAGCGATAATACACTGCACTATAACACTATTGCAATGTATTATATGGGTGATCACAAGATCACTGGGGAAAGGCCTCTCATCGAATTTGTTAAAAAAAAGACCAAAAAATAAAAAATTAAGAAAAAAAAGTAAAAAAAAATATTCAAACAGAACACCCTAAAAAAAAAACATATTAAAAAAAGAAAAAAAAATTTTAAACCAAAAACCCGAAATAAAACCCCTGACAATACTGTAACCATACATTGTCTTTTAGAATAATGACAAGAGGCGTAAGACACTAGTGCAGTGTATTATTACATAGCTATCGAAAGATTGCTGCTCAAAGTCCCTTGATGGGAATAGTTAAAGGAAATTTGTCACCAGTTTCACCTGCACTAACCTGTCGGTACCAACAGATAGTGCAGGTGAAACTAATGACAAAGGTCCTTGCCTTGTCCCGTTCCGTGGAGGGGATCTCCGGTAATCTTCTCTGTTAAGCTTCAGCTCTAGGCCCGGCTTGGGGCACGAGTGGAGTTTAGGAATGTCACTGCTGCTACGAGTCCAGCAGAGAGCAGCAGCGGCTAGGGGCATTGGCAGAGCTTAGTGACATCACCGCTGCTGCTACCTGCTTGGTCCCGCTGCTAAAGAACAGCAGTGGTGATGTCCCTATGCTCCGCCCATGCACCATGCTGGCCAGAGCTGAAGCTTAACAGAGAAGATCACCGGAGATTCCCGCCACTGAACGGGAAAAGGTAAGTACCGTTGTCACCAGTGTCACCTGCACTATCTGTCAGTACCGCCACTTTTGTGTAGGTGACACTGGTGACATATTTCCATTAAAAACAATTAAAAAAAAGAAGGTTAATAAAATAATTAAAAAAGAAAAAAAACTTCTACAAAAATATCCCTAAAAAAACATATTTGGTATGAAATATAAAATTAAGAAAGTAGAAAAAATATATAAAAATTCCCCCAAAAACTATATAACCCCATACAAATCCCTCACAATGCCATAACCATGCACTGCCTGTCAGAATAATGCTAAGAGGAATAATACACTGCACCACAATAGTAGTGCAGTGTTTTATAGAAATAATCAGATCTTTGGTGAAAGGTTGCCCTCTAATGGGAATATGGGTGAAAAAAACAACCCATAAAATAAAAGTGTAATAACATGATTTATTAACCCCCCCCTCCCCCACCAAAAAAAAAAAAGATAAAGAAAACAGTAGAAAGGCAGAAATGCTTTTGAAAAAAGAAATACACAATAATAATTTATAAAATTTTCTGCCCCCTCCCCCAAAGAAAACATATATTACCCTTAAAATGTATGAATAAATAAATGAAAATTAAGACATAACCCAAACATTACAAAAACAAACCCTCCAAAAACCTGTCAATAGTCTGCGTCAACATCATCCTGGGATGATGGGAGGAGTAGTACACTGCACTACTATAGAAATAAAAATCCCTATCATCTAAATCCCAATGTGTTCCATTTTTTTTTTTGTTCCTTTTTCTTATGCGGTTTCATAATCCCTGAGATAAGTAGTTCTGGCCCTAGAGTGTTATATATATTAGCGTCTGTAGCATGTATCAGGAACATGTTATCATACCTGTGTCTTTTTACAGGTGACTGATGTTCGGTGAGAAGGTGAAAGTGACCTATACCCCGTCAACTGCAAGAAAGGAACCACAGGACAGGTAATTAATATTTATATTAATTACTGATAACAATCAGGCTAGATGTAATATCTAGACCTGCAGAGATGTCATAGTCTCCACCTTATACATGAACATATATGTGTTGTTAATAAGCATATCGTCTATGGACAGCTTCTTATATAACACAACCATGTCTCAGGTACAGAGAATAGGAACATTTATGATCCTTAATATCTGTTTTTTATTTGTAGGAATTCCTTTATCAATATTTAATAGAATAGACCCAACTTTCCCCAAGGTTTACAAGTTTCCTTTGGACAAACTGACTGCAGATTTAGAACATAACTGTAATGTAAAGAAAAATCTATAATTTGTTTTTGCTACAAATATATAATTATAAAAATAATGAGAATTAAAAAACTATATATTAAAAGACTAGAGCCATAATAATACATAGCCTGTTGAAATAATCATGAAGCGCATAATACACTGCACTTTAATACTAGTGCAGTGTATTATATGAGCGATCTTAAGATCGCTGTTAAAAGTCCCCTTTGTAAAAAAAAAACGTTAAGGCTAGCTAGGAATTTTCATCCGGAATAACTATTGCCGGAGGTTCCAAGCGTACATTACCGTCATCATAGATGGCAATGTATTCTGCCCGGATCCTATGTAAATGAAGTTAAAAATAAACAATTTATAAAATAATACACCCCACCCAAACCCCTACAAAAAAATAAATGTTTATATAAAAAAGAATTAAAAAAAAAAATAACCCATTTCTCCCCTCACATAAGCTATAATTAAAAATCGGCTGTCAACATAATGCTGACAGCGATAATACACTGCACTATAACACTATTGCAATGTATTATATGGGTGATCACAAGATCACTGGGGAAAGGCCTCTCATTGAATTTGTTAAAAAAAAGACCAAAAATAAATAAATAAAGAAAAAAAAGTTAAAAAAAATATTCAAACAGAACACCCTAAAAAAAAATATTAAAAAAAATAAAAAAAAATTTAAAACCAAAAACCCAAAATAAAACCCCTGACAATACTGTAACCATACATTGTCTTTTAGAATAATGACAAGAGGCGTAAGACACTAGTGCAGTGTATTATTACATAGCTATCGAAAGATTGCTGCTCAAAGTCCCTTGATGGGAATAGTTAAAGGAAATTTGTCACCAGTTTCACCTGCACTAACCTGTCGGTACCAACAGATAGTGCAGGTGACACTAATGACAAATGTCCTTGCCTTGTCCCGTTCCGTGGAGGGGATCTCCGGTAATTTTCTCTGTTAAGCTTCAGCTCTAGGCCCGGCTTGGGGCACGAGTGGAGCTTAGGAATGTCACTGCTGCTATGAGTCCAGCAGAGAGCAGAAGCGGCTAGGGGCATTGGCAGAGCTTAGTGACATCACCGCTGCTGCTCCCTGCTTGGTCCCGCTGCTAAAGAACAGCAGTGGTGATGTCCCTATGCTCCGCCCATGCACCAAGCTGGCCAGAGCTGAAGCTTAACAGAGAAGATCACCGGAGATTCCCGCCACTGAACGGGAAAAGGTAAGTACCGTTGTCACCAGTGTCACCTGCACTATCTGTCAGTACCGCCACTTTTGTGTAGGTGACACTGGTGACATATTTCCATTAAAAACAATAAAAGAAAAAGAAGGTTAATAAAATAATTAAAAAAGAAAAAAAACGTCTACAAAAATATCCCTAAAAAAACATATTTGATATGAAATATAAAATTAAGAAAATAGAAAAAATATAAAAATTCCCCCAAAAACTATGTAACCCCATACAAATCCCTCACAATGCCATAACCATGCACTGCCTGTCAGAATAATGCTAAGAGGAATAATACACTGCACCACAATAGTAGTGCAGTGTTTTATAGAAATAATCAGATCTTTGGTGAAAGGTTGCCCTCTAATGGGAATATGGGTGAAAAAAACAACCCATAAAATAAAAGTGTAATAACATGATTTATTAACCCCCCCCCTCCCCCACCAACAAAAAAAGAAAAAGAAAACAGTAGAAAGGCAGAAATGCTTTTGAAAAAAGAAATACACAATAATAATTTATAAAATTTTCTGCCCCCTCCCCCAAAGAAAATATATATTACCCTTAAAATGTATGAATAAATAAATGAAAATTAAGACATAACCCAAACATTACAAAAACAAACCCTCCAAAAACCTGTCAATAGTCTGCGTCAACATCATCCTGGGATGATGGGAGGAGTAGTACACTGCACTACTATAGAAATAAAAATCCCTATCATCTAAATCCCAATGTGTTCCATTTTTTTTTTGTTCCTTTTTCTTATGCGGTTTCATAATCCCTGAGATAAGTAATTCTGGCCCTAGAGTGTTATATATATTAGCGTCTGTAGCATGTATCAGAAACATGTTATCATACCTGTGTCTTTTTACAGGTGACTGATGTTCGGTGAGAAGGTGAAAGTGACCTATACCCCCGTCAACTGCAAGAAAGGAACCACAGGACAGGTAATTAATATTTATATTAATTACTGATAACAATCAGGCTAGATGTAATATCTAGACCTGCAGAGATGTCATAGTCTCCACCTTATACATGAACATATATGTGTTGTTAATAAGCATATCGTCTATGGACAGCTTCTTATATAACACAACCATGTCTCAGGTACAGAGAATAGGAACATTTATGATCCTTAATATCTGTTTTTTATTTGTAGGAATTCCTTTATCAATATTTAATAGAATAGACCCAACTTACCCCAAGGTTTACAAGTTTCCTTTGGACAAACTGACTGCAGATTTAGAACATAACTGTAATGTAAAGAAAAATCAATAATTTGTTTTTGCTACAAATATATAATTATAAAAATAATGAGAATTAAAAAACTATATATTAAAAGACTATAGCCATAATAATACATAGCCTGTTGAAATAATCATGAAGCGCATAATACACTGCACTTTAATACTAGTGCAGTGTATTATATGAGCGATCTTAAGATCGCTGTTAAAAGTCCCCTTTGTAAAAAAAAACGTTAAGGCTAGCTAGGAATTTTCATCCGGAATAACTATTGCCGGAGGTTCCAAGCGTACATTACCGTCATCATAGATGGCAATGTATTCTGCCCGGATCCTATGTAAATGAAGTTAAAAATAAACAATTTATAAAATAATTCACCCCACCCAAACCCCTACAAAAAAATAAATGTTTATATAAAAAAGAATAAAAAAGAAATAACCCATTTCTCCCCTCACATAAGCTATAATTAAAAATCGTCTGTCAACATAATGCTGACAGCGATAATACACTGCACTATAACACTATTGCAATGTATTATATGGGTGATCACAAGATCACTGGGGAAAGGCCTCTCATCGAATTTGTTAAAAAAAAGACCAAAAAATAAAAAATTAAGAAAAAAAAGTAAAAAAAAATATTCAAACAGAACACCCTAAAAAAAAACATATTAAAAAAAGAAAAAAAAATTTTAAACCAAAAACCCAAAATAAAACCCCTGACAATACTGTAACCATACATTGTCTTTTAGAATAATGACAAGAGGCATAAGACACTAGTGCAGTGTATTATTACATAGCTATCGAAAGATTGCTGCTCAAAGTCCCTTGATGGGAATAGTTAAAGGAAATTTGTCACCAGTTTCACCTGCACTAACCTGTCGGTACCAACAGATAGTGCAGGTGAAACTAATGACAAAGGTCCTTGCCTTGTCCCGTTCCGTGGAGGGGATCTCCGGTAATCTTCTCTGTTAAGCTTCAGCTCTAGGCCCGGCTTGGGGCACGAGTGGAGTTTAGGAATGTCACTGCTGCTACGAGTCCAGCAGAGAGCAGCAGCGGCTAGGGGCATTGGCAGAGCTTAGCGACATCACCGCTGCTGCTCCCTGCTTGGTCCCGCTGCTAAAGAACAGCAGTGGTGATGTCCCTATGCTCCGCCCATGCACCAAGCTGGCCAGAGCTGAAGCTTAACAGAGAAGATCACCGGAGATTCCCGCCACTGAACGGGAAAAGGTAAGTACCGTTGTCACCAGTGTCACCTGCACTATCTGTCAGTACCGCCACTTTTGTGTAGGTGACACTGGTGACATATTTCCATTAAAAACAATAAAAGAAAAAGAAGGTTAATAAAATAATTAAAAAAGAAAAACAACTTCTACAAAAATATCCCTAAAAAAACATATTTGGTATGAAATATAAAATTAAGAAAGTAGAAAAAATATATAAAAATTCCCCCAAAAACTATATAACCCCATACAAATCCCTCACAATGCCATAACCATGCACTGCCTGTCAGAATAATGCTAAGAGGAATAATACACTGCACCACAATAGTAGTGCAGTGTTTTATAGAAATAATCAGATCTTTGGTGAAAGGTTGCCCTCTAATGGGAATATGGGTGAAAAAAACAACCCATAAAATAAAAGTGTAATAACATGATTTATTAACCCCCCCCCCTCCCCCACCAACAAAAAAAGAAAAAGAAAACAGTAGAAAGGCAGAAATGCTTTTGAAAACAGAAATACACAATAATAATTTATAAAATGTTCTGCCCCCTCCCCCAAAGAAAACATATATTACCCTTAAAATGTATGAATAAATAAATGAAAATTAAGACATAACCCAAACATTACAAAAACAAACCCTCCAAAAACCTGTCAATAGTCTGCGTCAACATCATCCTGGGTTGATGGGAGGAGTAGTACACTGCACTACTATAGAAATAAAAATCCCTATCATCTAAATCCCAATGTGTTCCATTTTTTTTTGTTCCTTTTTCTTATGTGGTTTCATAATCCCTGAGATAAGTAGTTCTGGCCCTAGAGTGTTATATATATTAGCGTCTGTAGCATGTATCAGGAACATGTTATCATACCTGTGTCTTTTTACAGGTGACTGATGTTCGGTGAGAAGGTGAAAGTGACCTATACCCCGTCAACTGCAAGAAAGGAACCACAGGACAGGTAATTAATATTTATATTAATTACTGATAACAATCAGGCTAGATGTAATATCTAGACCTGCAGAGATGTCATAGTCTCCACCTTATACATGAACATATATGTGTTGTTAATAAGCATATCGTCTATGGACAGCTTCTTATATAACACAACCATGTCTCAGGTACAGAGAATAGGAACATTTATGATCCTTAATATCTGTTTTTTATTTGTAGGAATTCCTTTATCAATATTTAATAGAATAGACCCAACTTTCCCCAAGGTTTACAAGTTTCCTTTGGACAAACTGACTGCAGATTTAGAACATAACTGTAATGTAAAGAAAAATCTATAATTTGTTTTTGCTACAAATATATAATTATAAAAATAATGAGAATTAAAAAACTATATATTAAAAGACTAGAGCCATAATAATACATAGCCTGTTGAAATAATCATGAAGCGCATAATACACTGCACTTTAATACTAGTGCAGTGTATTATATGAGCGATCTTAAGATCGCTGTTAAAAGTCCCCTTTGTAAAAAAAAACGTTAAGGCTAGCTAGGAATTTTCATCCGGAATAACTATTGCCGGAGGTTCCAAGCGTACATTACCGTCATCATAGATGGCAATGTATTCTGCCCGGATCCTATGTAAATGAAGTTAAAAATAAACAATTTATAAAATAATACACCCCACCCAAACCCCTACAAAAAAATAAATGTTTATATAAAAAAGAATTAAAAAAAAAAATAACCCATTTCTCCCCTCACATAAGCTATAATTAAAAATCGGCTGTCAACATAATGCTGACAGCGATAATACACTGCACTATAACACTATTGCAATGTATTATATGGGTGATCACAAGATCACTGGGGAAAGGCCTCTCATTGAATTTGTTAAAAAAAAGACCAAAAATAAATAAATAAAGAAAAAAAAGTTAAAAAAAATATTCAAACAGAACACCCTAAAAAAAAATATTAAAAAAAATAAAAAAAAATTTAAAACCAAAAACCCAAAATAAAACCCCTGACAATACTGTAACCATACATTGTCTTTTAGAATAATGACAAGAGGCGTAAGACACTAGTGCAGTGTATTATTACATAGCTATCGAAAGATTGCTGCTCAAAGTCCCTTGATGGGAATAGTTAAAGGAAATTTGTCACCAGTTTCACCTGCACTAACCTGTCGGTACCAACAGATAGTGCAGGTGACACTAATGACAAATGTCCTTGCCTTGTCCCGTTCCGTGGAGGGGATCTCCGGTAATTTTCTCTGTTAAGCTTCAGCTCTAGGCCCGGCTTGGGGCACGAGTGGAGCTTAGGAATGTCACTGCTGCTATGAGTCCAGCAGAGAGCAGAAGCGGCTAGGGGCATTGGCAGAGCTTAGTGACATCACCGCTGCTGCTCCCTGCTTGGTCCCGCTGCTAAAGAACAGCAGTGGTGATGTCCCTATGCTCCGCCCATGCACCAAGCTGGCCAGAGCTGAAGCTTAACAGAGAAGATCACCGGAGATTCCCGCCACTGAACGGGAAAAGGTAAGTACCGTTGTCACCAGTGTCACCTGCACTATCTGTCAGTACCGCCACTTTTGTGTAGGTGACACTGGTGACATATTTCCATTAAAAACAATAAAAGAAAAAGAAGGTTAATAAAATAATTAAAAAAGAAAAAAAACGTCTACAAAAATATCCCTAAAAAAACATATTTGATATGAAATATAAAATTAAGAAAATAGAAAAAATATAAAAATTCCCCCAAAAACTATGTAACCCCATACAAATCCCTCACAATGCCATAACCATGCACTGCCTGTCAGAATAATGCTAAGAGGAATAATACACTGCACCACAATAGTAGTGCAGTGTTTTATAGAAATAATCAGATCTTTGGTGAAAGGTTGCCCTCTAATGGGAATATGGGTGAAAAAAACAACCCATAAAATAAAAGTGTAATAACATGATTTATTAACCCCCCCCCTCCCCCACCAACAAAAAAAGAAAAAGAAAACAGTAGAAAGGCAGAAATGCTTTTGAAAAAAGAAATACACAATAATAATTTATAAAATTTTCTGCCCCCTCCCCCAAAGAAAATATATATTACCCTTAAAATGTATGAATAAATAAATGAAAATTAAGACATAACCCAAACATTACAAAAACAAACCCTCCAAAAACCTGTCAATAGTCTGCGTCAACATCATCCTGGGATGATGGGAGGAGTAGTACACTGCACTACTATAGAAATAAAAATCCCTATCATCTAAATCCCAATGTGTTCCATTTTTTTTTTGTTCCTTTTTCTTATGCGGTTTCATAATCCCTGAGATAAGTAATTCTGGCCCTAGAGTGTTATATATATTAGCGTCTGTAGCATGTATCAGAAACATGTTATCATACCTGTGTCTTTTTACAGGTGACTGATGTTCGGTGAGAAGGTGAAAGTGACCTATACCCCCGTCAACTGCAAGAAAGGAACCACAGGACAGGTAATTAATATTTATATTAATTACTGATAACAATCAGGCTAGATGTAATATCTAGACCTGCAGAGATGTCATAGTCTCCACCTTATACATGAACATATATGTGTTGTTAATAAGCATATCGTCTATGGACAGCTTCTTATATAACACAACCATGTCTCAGGTACAGAGAATAGGAACATTTATGATCCTTAATATCTGTTTTTTATTTGTAGGAATTCCTTTATCAATATTTAATAGAATAGACCCAACTTACCCCAAGGTTTACAAGTTTCCTTTGGACAAACTGACTGCAGATTTAGAACATAACTGTAATGTAAAGAAAAATCAATAATTTGTTTTTGCTACAAATATATAATTATAAAAATAATGAGAATTAAAAAACTATATATTAAAAGACTATAGCCATAATAATACATAGCCTGTTGAAATAATCATGAAGCGCATAATACACTGCACTTTAATACTAGTGCAGTGTATTATATGAGCGATCTTAAGATCGCTGTTAAAAGTCCCCTTTGTAAAAAAAAACGTTAAGGCTAGCTAGGAATTTTCATCCGGAATAACTATTGCCGGAGGTTCCAAGCGTACATTACCGTCATCATAGATGGCAATGTATTCTGCCCGGATCCTATGTAAATGAAGTTAAAAATAAACAATTTATAAAATAATTCACCCCACCCAAACCCCTACAAAAAAATAAATGTTTATATAAAAAAGAATAAAAAAGAAATAACCCATTTCTCCCCTCACATAAGCTATAATTAAAAATCGTCTGTCAACATAATGCTGACAGCGATAATACACTGCACTATAACACTATTGCAATGTATTATATGGGTGATCACAAGATCACTGGGGAAAGGCCTCTCATCGAATTTGTTAAAAAAAAGACCAAAAAATAAAAAATTAAGAAAAAAAAGTAAAAAAAAATATTCAAACAGAACACCCTAAAAAAAAACATATTAAAAAAAGAAAAAAAAATTTTAAACCAAAAACCCAAAATAAAACCCCTGACAATACTGTAACCATACATTGTCTTTTAGAATAATGACAAGAGGCATAAGACACTAGTGCAGTGTATTATTACATAGCTATCGAAAGATTGCTGCTCAAAGTCCCTTGATGGGAATAGTTAAAGGAAATTTGTCACCAGTTTCACCTGCACTAACCTGTCGGTACCAACAGATAGTGCAGGTGAAACTAATGACAAAGGTCCTTGCCTTGTCCCGTTCCGTGGAGGGGATCTCCGGTAATCTTCTCTGTTAAGCTTCAGCTCTAGGCCCGGCTTGGGGCACGAGTGGAGTTTAGGAATGTCACTGCTGCTACGAGTCCAGCAGAGAGCAGCAGCGGCTAGGGGCATTGGCAGAGCTTAGCGACATCACCGCTGCTGCTCCCTGCTTGGTCCCGCTGCTAAAGAACAGCAGTGGTGATGTCCCTATGCTCCGCCCATGCACCAAGCTGGCCAGAGCTGAAGCTTAACAGAGAAGATCACCGGAGATTCCCGCCACTGAACGGGAAAAGGTAAGTACCGTTGTCACCAGTGTCACCTGCACTATCTGTCAGTACCGCCACTTTTGTGTAGGTGACACTGGTGACATATTTCCATTAAAAACAATAAAAGAAAAAGAAGGTTAATAAAATAATTAAAAAAGAAAAACAACTTCTACAAAAATATCCCTAAAAAAACATATTTGGTATGAAATATAAAATTAAGAAAGTAGAAAAAATATATAAAAATTCCCCCAAAAACTATATAACCCCATACAAATCCCTCACAATGCCATAACCATGCACTGCCTGTCAGAATAATGCTAAGAGGAATAATACACTGCACCACAATAGTAGTGCAGTGTTTTATAGAAATAATCAGATCTTTGGTGAAAGGTTGCCCTCTAATGGGAATATGGGTGAAAAAAACAACCCATAAAATAAAAGTGTAATAACATGATTTATTAACCCCCCCCCCTCCCCCACCAACAAAAAAAGAAAAAGAAAACAGTAGAAAGGCAGAAATGCTTTTGAAAACAGAAATACACAATAATAATTTATAAAATGTTCTGCCCCCTCCCCCAAAGAAAACATATATTACCCTTAAAATGTATGAATAAATAAATGAAAATTAAGACATAACCCAAACATTACAAAAACAAACCCTCCAAAAACCTGTCAATAGTCTGCGTCAACATCATCCTGGGTTGATGGGAGGAGTAGTACACTGCACTACTATAGAAATAAAAATCCCTATCATCTAAATCCCAATGTGTTCCATTTTTTTTTGTTCCTTTTTCTTATGTGGTTTCATAATCCCTGAGATAAGTAGTTCTGGCCCTAGAGTGTTATATATATTAGCGTCTGTAGCATGTATCAGGAACATGTTATCATACCTGTGTCTTTTTACAGGTGACTGATGTTCGGTGAGAAGGTGAAAGTGACCTATACCCCCGTCAACTGCAAGAAAGGAACCACAGGACAGGTAATTAATATTTATATTAATTACTGATAACAATCAGGCTAGATGTAATATCTAGACCTGCAGAGATGTCATAGTCTCCACCTTATACATGAACATATATGTGTTGTTAATAAGCATATCGTCTATGGACAGCTTCTTATATAACACAACCATGTCTCAGGTACAGAGAATAGGAACATTTATGATCCTTAATATCTGTTTTTTATTTGTAGGAATTCCTTTATCAATATTTAATAGAATAGACCCAACTTACCCCAAGGTTTACAAGTTTCCTTTAGACAAACTGACTGCAGATTTAGAACATAACTGTAATGTAAAGAAAAATCAATAATTTGTTTTTGCTACAAATATATAATTATAAAAATAATGAGAATTAAAAAACTATATATTAAAAGACTATAGCCATAATAATACATAGCCTGTTGAAATAATCATGAAGCGCATAATACACTGCACTTTAATACTAGTGCAGTGTATTATATGAGCGATCTTAAGATCGCTGTTAAAAGTCCCCTTTGTAAAAAAACCGTAAAGGCTAGCTAGGAATTTTCATCCGGAATAACTATTGCCGGAGGTTCCAAGCGTACATTACCGTCATCATAGATGGCAATGTATTCTGCCCGGATCCTATGTAAATGAAGTTAAAAATAAACAATTTATAAAATAATACACCCCACCCAAACCCCTACAAAAAAATAAATGTTTATATAAAAAAGAATAAAAAAAAATAACCCATTTCTCCCCTCACATAAGCTATAATTAAAAATCGTCTGTCAACATAATGCTGACAGCGATAATACACTGCACTATAACACTATTGCAATGTATTATATGGGTGATCACAAGATCACTGGGGAAAGGCCTCTCATCGAAATTGTTAAAAAAAAGACCAAAAAAAAAAAAATAAAGAAAAAAAAGTTAAAAAAAATATTCAAACAGAACACCCTAAAAAAAAATATTAAAAAAAGAAAAAAAAATTTAAAACCAAAAACCCAAAATAAAACCCCTGACAATACTGTAACCATACATTGTCTTTTAGAATAATGACAAGAGGCGTAAGACACTAGTGCAGTGTATTATTACATAGCTATCGAAAGATTGCTGCTCAAAGTCCCTTGATGGGAATAGTTAAAGGAAATTTGTCACCAGTTTCACCTGCACTAACCTGTCGGTACCAACAGATAGTGCAGGTGACACTAATGACAAATGTCCTTGCCTTGTCTCGTTCCGTGGAGGGGATCTCCGGTAATCTTCTCTGTTAAGCTTCAGCTCTAGGCCCGGCTTGGGGCACGAGTGGAGCTTAGGAATGTCACTGCTGCTACGAGTCCAGCAGAGAGCAGAAGCGGCTAGGGGCATTGGCAGAGCTTAGTGACATCACCGCTGCTGCTCCCTGCTTGGTCCCGCTGCTAAAGAACAGCAGTTGTGATGTCCCTATGCTCCGCCCATGCACCAAGCTGGCCAGAGCTGAAGCTTAACAGAGAAGATCACCGGAGATTCCCGCCACTGAACGGGAAAAGGTAAGTACCGTTGTCACCAGTGTCACCTGCACTATCTGTCAGTACCGCCACTTTTGTGTAGGTGACACTGGTGACATATTTCCATTAAAAACAATAAAAGAAAAAGAAGGTTAATAAAATAATTAAAAAAGAAAAAAAACTTCTACAAAAATATCCCTAAAAAAACATATTTGGTATGAAATATAAAATTAAGAAAGTAGAAAAAATATATAAAAATTCCCCCAAAAACTATATAACCCCATACAAATCCCTCACAATGCCATAACCATGCACTGCCTGTCAGAATAATGCTAAGAGGAATAATACACTGCACCACAATAGTAGTGCAGTGTTTTATAGAAATAATCAGATCTTTGGTGAAAGGTTGCCCTCTAATGGGAATATGGGTGAAAAAAACAACCCATAAAATAAAAGTGTAATAATATGATTTATTAACCCCCCCCCTCCCCCACCAACAAAAAAAGAAAAAGAAAACAGTAGAAAGGCAGAAATGCTTTTGAAAAAAGAAATACACAATAATAATTTATAAAATGTTCTGCCCCCTCCCCCAAAGAAAACATATATTACCCTTAAAATGTATGAATAAATAAATGAAAATTAAGACATAACCCAAACATTACAAAAACAAACCCTCCAAAAACCTGTCAATAGTCTGCGTCAACATCATCCTGGGATGATGGGAGGAGTAGTACACTGCACTACTATAGAAATAAAAATCCCTATCATCTAAATCCCAATGTGTTCCATTTTTTTTTGTTCCTTTTTCTTATGTGGTTTCATAATCCCTGAGATAAGTAGTTCTGGCCCTAGAGTGTTATATATATTAGCGTCTGTAGCATGTATCAGGAACATGTTATCATACCTGTGTCTTTTTACAGGTGACTGATGTTCGGTGAGAAGGTGAAAGTGACCTATACCCCCGTCAACTGCAAGAAAGGAACCACAGGACAGGTAATTAATATTTATATTAATTACTGATAACAATCAGGCTAGATGAAATATCTAGACCTGCACAGATGTCATAGTCTCCACCTTATACATGAACATATATGTGTTGTTAATAAGCATATCGTCTATGGACAGCTTCTTATATAACACAACCATGTCTCAGGTACAGAGAATAGGAACATTTATGATCCTTAATATCTGTTTTTTATTTGTAGGAATTCCTTTATCAATATTTAATAGAATAGACCCAACTTACCCCAAGGTTTACAAGTTTCCTTTAGACAAACTGACTGCAGATTTAGAACATAACTGTAATGTAAAGAAAAATCTATAATTTGTTTTTGCTACAAATATATAATTATAAAAATAATGAGAATTAAAAAACTATATATTAAACGACTAGAGCCATAATAATACATAGCCTGTTGAAATAATCATGAAGCGCATAATACACTGCACTTTAATACTAGTGCAGTGTATTATATGAGCGATCTTAAGATCGCTGTTAAAAGTCCCCTTTGTAAAAAAAACGTAAAGGCTAGCTAGGAATTTTCATCCGGAATAACTATTGCCGGAGGTTCCAAGCGTACATTACCGTCATCATAGATGGCAATGTATTCTGCCCGGATCCTATGTAAATGAAGTTAAAAATAAACAATTTATAAAATAATACACCCCACCCAAACCCCTACAAAAAAATAAATGTTTATATAAAAAAGAATAAAAAAAAAAAATAACCCATTTCTCCCCTCACATAAGCTATAATTAAAAATCGGCTGTCAACATAATGCTGACAGCGATAATACACTGCACTATAACACTATTGCAATGTATTATATGGGTGATCACAAGATCACTGGGGAAAGGCCTCTCATTGAATTTGTTAACAAAAAGACCAAAAATAAATAAATAAAGAAAAAAAAGTTAAAAAAAATATTCAAACAGAACACCCTAAAAAAAAATATTAAAAAAAGAAAAAAAAATTTAAAACCAAAAACCCAAAATAAAACCCCTGACAATACTGTAACCATACATTGTCTTTTAGAATAATGACAAGAGGCGTAAGACACTAGTGCAGTGTATTATTACATAGCTATCGAAAGATTGCTGCTCAAAGTCCCTTGATGGGAATAGTTAAAGGAAATTTGTCACCAGTTTCACCTGCACTAACCTGTCGGTACCAACAGATAGTGCAGGTGACACTAATGACAAATGTCCTTGCCTTGTCCCGTTCCGTGGAGGGGATCTCCGGTAATTTTCTCTGTTAAGCTTCAGCTCTAGGCCCGGCTTGGGGCACGAGTGGAGCTTAGGAATGTCACTGCTGCTACGAGTCCAGCAGAGAGCAGAAGCGGCTAGGGGCATTGGCAGAGCTTAGTGACATCACCGCTGCTGCTCCCTGCTTGGTCCCGCTGCTAAAGAACAGCAGTGGTGATGTCCCTATGCTCCGCCCATGCACCAAGCTGGCCAGAGCTGAAGCTTAACAGAGAAGATCACCGGAGATTCCCGCCACTGAACGGGAAAAGGTAAGTACCGTTGTCACCAGTGTCACCTGCACTATCTGTCAGTACCGCCACTTTTGTGTAGGTGACACTGGTGACATATTTCCATTAAAAACAATAAAAGAAAAAGAAGGTTAATAAAATAATTAAAAAAGAAAAAAACGTCTACAAAAATATCCCTAAAAAAACATATTTGATATGAAATATAAAATTAAGAAAATAGAAAAAATATAAAAATTCCCCCAAAAACTATGTAACCCCATACAAATCCCTCACAATGCCATAACCATGCACTGCCTGTCAGAATAATGCTAAGAGGAATAATACACTGCACCACAATAGTAGTGCAGTGTTTTATAGAAATAATCAGATCTTTGGTGAAAGGTTGCCCTCTAATGGGAATATGGGTGAAAAAAACAACCCATAAAATAAAAGTGTAATAACATGATTTATTAACCCCCCCCCCCTCCCCCACCAACAAAAAAAGAAAAAGAAAACAGTAGAAAGGCAGAAATGCTTTTGAAAAAAGAAATACACAATAATAATTTATAAAATTTTCTGCCCCCTCCCCCAAAGAAAACATATATTACCCTTAAAATGTATGAATAAATAAATGAAAATTAAGACATAACCCAAACATTACAAAAACAAACCCTCCAAAAACCTGTCAATAGTCTGCGTCAACATCATCCTGGGATGATGGGAGGAGTAGTACACTGCACTACTATAGAAATAAAAATCCCTATCATCTAAATCCCAATGTGTTCCATTTTTTTTTGTTCCTTTTTCTTATGCGGTTTCATAATCCCTGAGATAAGTAGTTCTGGCCCTAGAGTGTTATATATATTAGCGTCTGTAGCATGTATCAGAAACATGTTATCATACCTGTGTCTTTTTACAGGTGACTGATGTTCGGTGAGAAGGTGAAAGTGACCTATACCCCCGTCAACTGCAAGAAAGGAACCACAGGACAGGTAATTAATATTTATATTAATTACTGATAACAATCAGGCTAGATGTAATATCTAGACCTGCAGAGATGTCATAGTCTCCACCTTATACATGAACATATATGTGTTGTTAATAAGCATATCGTCTATGGACAGCTTCTTATATAACACAACCATGTCTCAGGTACAGAGAATAGGAACATTTATGATCCTTAATATCTGTTTTTTATTTGTAGGAATTCCTTTATCAATATTTAATAGAATAGACCCAACTTACCCCAAGGTTTACAAGTTTCCTTTGGACAAACTGACTGCAGATTTAGAACATAACTGTAATGTAAAGAAAAATCTATAATTTGTTTTTGCTACAAATATATAATTATAAAAATAATGAGAATTAAAAAACTATATATTAAAAGACTAGAGCCATAATAATACATAGCCTGTTGAAATAATCATGAAGCGCATAATACACTGCACTTTAATACTAGTGCAGTGTATTATATGAGCGATCTTAAGATCGCTGTTAAAAGTCCCCTTTGTAAAAAAAAACGTTAAGGCTAGCTAGGAATTTTCATCCGGAATAACTATTGCCGGAGGTTCCAAGCGTACATTACCGTCATCATAGATGGCAATGTATTCTGCCCGGATCCTATGTAAATGAAGTTAAAAATAAACAATTTATAAAATAATTCACCCCACCCAAACCCCTACAAAAAAATAAATGTTTATATAAAAAAGAATAAAAAAAAATAACCCATTTCTCCCCTCACATAAGCTATAATTAAAAATCGTCTGTCAACATAATGCTGACAGCGATAATACACTGCACTATAACACTATTGCAATGTATTATATGGGTGATCACAAGATCACTGGGGAAAGGCCTCTCATCGAATTTGTTAAAAAAAAGACCAAAAAATAAAAAATTAAGAAAAAAAAGTAAAAAAAAGTATTCAAACAGAACACCCTAAAAAAAAAACATATTAAAAAAAGAAAAAAAAATTTTAAACCAAAAACCCGAAATAAAACCCCTGACAATACTGTAACCATACATTATCTTTTAGAATAATGACAAGAGGCGTAAGACACTAGTGCAGTGTATTATTACATAGCTATCGAAAGATTGCTGCTCAAAGTCCCTTGATGGGAATAGTTAAAGGAAATTTGTCACCAGTTTCACCTGCACTAACCTGTCGGTACCAACAGATAGTGCAGGTGAAACTAATGACAAAGGTCCTTGCCTTGTCCCGTTCCGTGGAGGGGATCTCCGGTAATCTTCTCTGTTAAGCTTCAGCTCTAGGCCCGGCTTGGGGCACGAGTGGAGTTTAGGAATGTCACTGCTGCTACGAGTCCAGCAGAGAGCAGCAGCGGCTAGGGGCATTGGCAGAGCTTAGCGACATCACCGCTGCTGCTCCCTGCTTGGTCCCGCTGCTAAAGAACAGCAGTGGTGATGTCCCTATGCTCCGCCCATGCACCAAGCTGGCCAGAGCTGAAGCTTAACAGAGAAGATCACCGGAGATTCCCGCCACTGAACGGGAAAAGGTAAGTACCGTTGTCACCAGTGTCACCTGCACTATCTGTCAGTACCGCCACTTTTGTGTAGGTGACACTGGTGACATATTTCCATTAAAAACAATAAAAGAAAAAGAAGGTTAATAAAATAATTAAAAAAGAAAAAAAACTTCTACAAAAATATCCCTAAAAAAACATATTTGGTATGAAATATAAAATTAAGAAAGTAGAAAAAATATATAAAAATTCCCCCAAAAACTATATAACCCCATACAAATCCCTCACAATGCCATAACCATGCACTGCCTGTCAGAATAATGCTAAGAGGAATAATACACTGCACCACAATAGTAGTGCAGTGTTTTATAGAAATAATCAGATCTTTGGTGAAAGGTTGCCCTCTAATGGGAATATGGGTGAAAAAAACAACCCATAAAATAAAAGTGTAATAACATGATTTATTAACCCCCCCCCTCCCCCACCAAAAAAAAAAGATAAAGAAAACAGTAGAAAGGCAGAAATGCTTTTGAAAAAAGAAATACACAATAATAATTTATAAAATTTTCTGCCCCCTCCCCCAAAGAAAACATATATTACCCTTAAAATGTATGAATAAATAAATGAAAATTAAGACATAACCCAAACATTACAAAAACAAACCCTCCAAAAACCTGTCAATAGTCTGCGTCAACATCATCCTGGGATGATGGGAGGAGTAGTACACTGCACTACTATAGAAATAAAAATCCCTATCATCTAAATCCCAATGTGTTCCATTTTTTTTTTTTGTTCCTTTTTCTTATGCGGTTTCATAATCCCTGAGATAAGTAGTTCTGGCCCTAGAGTGTTATATATATTAGCGTCTGTAGCATGTATCAGGAACATGTTATCATACCTGTGTCTTTTTACAGGTGACTGATGTTCGGTGAGAAGGTGAAAGTGACCTATACCCCGTCAACTGCAAGAAAGGAACCACAGGACAGGTAATTAATATTTATATTAATTACTGATAACAATCAGGCTAGATGTAATATCTAGACCTGCAGAGATGTCATAGTCTCCACCTTATACATGAACATATATGTGTTGTTAATAAGCATATCGTCTATGGACAGCTTCTTATATAACACAACCATGTCTCAGGTATAGAGAATAGGAACATTTATGATCCTTAATATCTGTTTTTTATTTGTAGGAATTCCTTTATCAATATTTAATAGAATAGACCCAACTTTCCCCAAGGTTTACAAGTTTCCTTTGGACAAACTGACTGCAGATTTAGAACATAACTGTAATGTAAAGAAAAATCTATAATTTGTTTTTGCTACAAATATATAATTATAAAAATAATGAGAATTAAAAAACTATATATTAAAAGACTAGAGCCATAATAATACATAGCCTGTTGAAATAATCATGAAGCGCATAATACACTGCACTTTAATACTAGTGCAGTGTATTATATGAGCGATCTTAAGATCGCTGTTAAAAGTCCCCTTTGTAAAAAAAACGTAAAGGCTAGCTAGGAATTTTCATCCGGAATAACTATTGCCGGAGGTTCCAAGCGTACATTACCGTCATCATAGATGGCAATGTATTCTGCCCGGATCCTATGTAAATGAAGTTAAAAATAAACAATTTATAAAATAATACACCCCACCCAAACCCCTACAAAAAAATAAATGTTTATATAAAAAAGAATAAAAAAAAAAAAATAACCCATTTCTCCCCTCACATAAGCTATAATTAAAAATCGGCTGTCAACATAATGCTGACAGCGATAATACACTGCACTATAACACTATTGCAATGTATTATATGGGTGATCACAAGATCACTGGGGAAAGGCCTCTCATTGAATTTGTTAAAAAAAAGACCAAAAATAAATAAATAAAGAAAAAAAAGTTAAAAAAAATATTCAAACAGAACACCCTAAAAAAAAATATTAAAAAAAGAAAAAAAAATTTAAAACCAAAAACCCAAAATAAAACCCCTGACAATACTGTAACCATACATTGTCTTTTAGAATAATGACAAGAGGCGTAAGACACTAGTGCAGTGTATTATTACATAGCTATCGAAAGATTGCTGCTCAAAGTCCCTTGATGGGAATAGTTAAAGGAAATTTGTCACCAGTTTCACCTGCACTAACCTGTCGGTACCAACAGATAGTGCAGGTGACACTAATGACAAATGTCCTTGCCTTGTCCCGTTCCGTGGAGGGGATCTCCGGTAATTTTCTCTGTTAAGCTTCAGCTCTAGGCCCGGCTTGGGGCACGAGTGGAGCTTAGGAATGTCACTGCTGCTACGAGTCCAGCAGAGAGCAGAAGCGGCTAGGGGCATTGGCAGAGCTTAGTGACATCACCGCTGCTGCTCCCTGCTTGGTCCCGCTGCTAAAGAACAGCAGTGGTGATGTCCCTATGCTCCGCCCATGCACCAAGCTGGCCAGAGCTGAAGCTTAACAGAGAAGATCACCGGAGATTCCCGCCACTGAACGGGAAAAGGTAAGTACCGTTGTCACCAGTGTCACCTGCACTATCTGTCAGTACCGCCACTTTTGTGTAGGTGACACTGGTGACATATTTCCATTAAAAACAATAAAAGAAAAAGAAGGTTAATAAAATAATTAAAAAAGAAAAAAAAACGTCTACAAAAATATCCCTAAAAAAACATATTTGATATGAAATATAAAATTAAGAAAATAGAAAAAATATAAAAATTCCCCCAAAAACTATGTAACCCCATACAAATCCCTCACAATGCCATAACCATGCACTGCCTGTCAGAATAATGCTAAGAGGAATAATACACTGCACCACAATAGTAGTGCAGTGTTTTATAGAAATAATCAGATCTTTGGTGAAAGGTTGCCCTCTAATGGGAATATGGGTGAAAAAAACAACCCATAAAATAAAAGTGTAATAACATGATTTATTAACCCCCCCCCCTCCCCCACCAACAAAAAAAGAAAAAGAAAACAGTAGAAAGGCAGAAATGCTTTTGAAAAAAGAAATACACAATAATAATTTATAAAATTTTCTGCCCCCTCCCCCAAAGAAAACATATATTACCCTTAAAATGTATGAATAAATAAATGAAAATTAAGACATAACCCAAACATTACAAAAACAAACCCTCCAAAAACCTGTCAATAGTCTGCGTCAACATCATCCTGGGATGATGGGAGGAGTAGTACACTGCACTACTATAGAAATAAAAATCCCTATCATCTAAATCCCAATGTGTTCCATTTTTTTTTGTTCCTTTTTCTTATGCGGTTTCATAATCCCTGAGATAAGTAGTTCTGGCCCTAGAGTGTTATATATATTAGCGTCTGTAGCATGTATCAGAAACATGTTATCATACCTGTGTCTTTTTACAGGTGACTGATGTTCGGTGAGAAGGTGAAAGTGACCTATACCCCCGTCAACTGCAAGAAAGGAACCACAGGACAGGTAATTAATATTTATATTAATTACTGATAACAATCAGGCTAGATGTAATATCTAGACCTGCAGAGATGTCATAGTCTCCACCTTATACATGAACATATATGTGTTGTTAATAAGCATATCGTCTATGGACAGCTTCTTATATAACACAACCATGTCTCAGGTACAGAGAATAGGAACATTTATGATCCTTAATATCTGTTTTTTATTTGTAGGAATTCCTTTATCAATATTTAATAGAATAGACCCAACTTACCCCAAGGTTTACAAGTTTCCTTTGGACAAACTGACTGCAGATTTAGAACATAACTGTAATGTAAAGAAAAATCTATAATTTGTTTTTGCTACAAATATATAATTATAAAAATAATGAGAATTAAAAAACTATATATTAAAAGACTAGAGCCATAATAATACATAGCCTGTTGAAATAATCATGAAGCGCATAATACACTGCACTTTAATACTAGTGCAGTGTATTATATGAGCGATCTTAAGATCGCTGTTAAAAGTCCCCTTTGTAAAAAAAAACGTTAAGGCTAGCTAGGAATTTTCATCCGGAATAACTATTGCCGGAGGTTCCAAGCGTACATTACCGTCATCATAGATGGCAATGTATTCTGCCCGGATCCTATGTAAATGAAGTTAAAAATAAACAATTTATAAAATAATTCACCCCACCCAAACCCCTACAAAAAAATAAATGTTTATATAAAAAAGAATAAAAAAAAAATAACCCATTTCTCCCCTCACATAAGCTATAATTAAAAATCGGCTGTCAACATAATGCTGACAGCGATAATACACTGCACTATAACACTATTGCAATGTATTATATGGGTGATCACAAGATCACTGGGGAAAGGCCTCTCATCGAATTTGTTAAAAAAAAGACCAAAAAATAAAAAATTAAGAAAAAAAAGTAAAAAAAAATATTCAAACAGAACACCCTAAAAAAAAAACATATTAAAAAAAGAAAAAAAAATTTTAAACCAAAAACCCGAAATAAAACCCCTGACAATACTGTAACCATACATTATCTTTTAGAATAATGACAAGAGGCGTAAGACACTAGTGCAGTGTATTATTACATAGCTATCGAAAGATTGCTGCTCAAAGTCCCTTGATGGGAATAGTTAAAGGAAATTTGTCACCAGTTTCACCTGCACTAACCTGTCGGTACCAACAGATAGTGCAGGTGAAACTAATGACAAAGGTCCTTGCCTTGTCCCGTTCCGTGGAGGGGATCTCCGGTAATCTTCTCTGTTAAGCTTCAGCTCTAGGCCCGGCTTGGGGCACGAGTGGAGTTTAGGAATGTCACTGCTGCTACGAGTCCAGCAGAGAGCAGCAGCGGCTAGGGGCATTGGCAGAGCTTAGCGACATCACCGCTGCTGCTCCCTGCTTGGTCCCGCTGCTAAAGAACAGCAGTGGTGATGTCCCTATGCTCCGCCCATGCACCAAGCTGGCCAGAGCTGAAGCTTAACAGAGAAGATCACCGGAGATTCCCGCCACTGAACGGGAAAAGGTAAGTACCGTTGTCACCAGTGTCACCTGCACTATCTGTCAGTACCGCCACTTTTGTGTAGGTGACACTGGTGACATATTTCCATTAAAAACAATAAAAGAAAAAGAAGGTTAATAAAATAATTAAAAAAGAAAAACAACTTCTACAAAAATATCCCTAAAAAAACATATTTGGTATGAAATATAAAATTAAGAAAGTAGAAAAAATATATAAAAATTCCCCCAAAAACTATATAACCCCATACAAATCCCTCACAATGCCATAACCATGCACTGCCTGTCAGAATAATGCTAAGAGGAATAATACACTGCACCACAATAGTAGTGCAGTGTTTTATAGAAATAATCAGATCTTTGGTGAAAGGTTGCCCTCTAATGGGAATATGGGTGAAAAAAACAACCCATAAAATAAAAGTGTAATAACATGATTTATTAACCCCCCCCCCTCCCCCACCAACAAAAAAAGAAAAAGAAAACAGTAGAAAGGCAGAAATGCTTTTGAAAACAGAAATACACAATAATAATTTATAAAATGTTCTGCCCCCTCCCCCAAAGAAAACATATATTACCCTTAAAATGTATGAATAAATAAATGAAAATTAAGACATAACCCAAACATTACAAAAACAAACCCTCCAAAAACCTGTCAATAGTCTGCGTCAACATCATCCTGGGTTGATGGGAGGAGTAGTACACTGCACTACTATAGAAATAAAAATCCCTATCATCTAAATCCCAATGTGTTCCATTTTTTTTTGTTCCTTTTTCTTATGTGGTTTCATAATCCCTGAGATAAGTAGTTCTGGCCCTAGAGTGTTATATATATTAGCGTCTGTAGCATGTATCAGGAACATGTTATCATACCTGTGTCTTTTTACAGGTGACTGATGTTCGGTGAGAAGGTGAAAGTGACCTATACCCCCGTCAACTGCAAGAAAGGAACCACAGGACAGGTAATTAATATTTATATTAATTACTGATAACAATCAGGCTAGATGTAATATCTAGACCTGCAGAGATGTCATAGTCTCCACCTTATACATGAACATATATGTGTTGTTAATAAGCATATCGTCTATGGACAGCTTCTTATATAACACAACCATGTCTCAGGTACAGAGAATAGGAACATTTATGATCCTTAATATCTGTTTTTTATTTGTAGGAATTCCTTTATCAATATTTAATAGAATAGACCCAACTTACCCCAAGGTTTACAAGTTTCCTTTAGACAAACTGACTGCAGATTTAGAACATAACTGTAATGTAAAGAAAAATCAATAATTTGTTTTTGCTACAAATATATAATTATAAAAATAATGAGAATTAAAAAACTATATATTAAAAGACTATAGCCATAATAATACATAGCCTGTTGAAATAATCATGAAGCGCATAATACACTGCACTTTAATACTAGTGCAGTGTATTATATGAGCGATCTTAAGATCGCTGTTAAAAGTCCCCTTTGTAAAAAAACCGTAAAGGCTAGCTAGGAATTTTCATCCGGAATAACTATTGCCGGAGGTTCCAAGCGTACATTACCGTCATCATAGATGGCAATGTATTCTGCCCGGATCCTATGTAAATGAAGTTAAAAATAAACAATTTATAAAATAATACACCCCACCCAAACCCCTACAAAAAAATAAATGTTTATATAAAAAAGAATAAAAAAAAAATAACCCATTTCTCCCCTCACATAAGCTATAATTAAAAATCGTCTGTCAACATAATGCTGACAGCGATAATACACTGCACTATAACACTATTGCAATGTATTATATGGGTGATCACAAGATCACTGGGGAAAGGCCTCTCATCGAAATTGTTAAAAAAAAGACCAAAAAAAAAAAAATAAAGAAAAAAAAGTTAAAAAAAATATTCAAACAGAACACCCTAAAAAAAAATATTAAAAAAAGAAAAAAAAATTTAAAACCAAAAACCCAAAATAAAACCCCTGACAATACTGTAACCATACATTGTCTTTTAGAATAATGACAAGAGGCGTAAGACACTAGTGCAGTGTATTATTACATAGCTATCGAAAGATTGCTGCTCAAAGTCCCTTGATGGGAATAGTTAAAGGAAATTTGTCACCAGTTTCACCTGCACTAACCTGTCGGTACCAACAGATAGTGCAGGTGACACTAATGACAAATGTCCTTACCTTGTCTCGTTCCGTGGAGGGGATCTCCGGTAATCTTCTCTGTTAAGCTTCAGCTCTAGGCCCGGCTTGGGGCACGAGTGGAGCTTAGGAATGTCACTGCTGCTACGAGTCCAGCAGAGAGCAGAAGCGGCTAGGGGCATTGGCAGAGCTTAGTGACATCACCGCTGCTGCTCCCTGCTTGGTCCCGCTGCTAAAGAACAGCAGTGGTGATGTCCCTATGCTCCGCCCATGCACCAAGCTGGCCAGAGCTGAAGCTTAACAGAGAAGATCACCGGAGATTCCCGCCACTGAACGGGAAAAGGTAAGTACCGTTGTCACCAGTGTCACCTGCACTATCTGTCAGTACCGCCACTTTTGTGTAGGTGACACTGGTGACATATTTCCATTAAAAACAATAAAAGAAAAAGAAGGTTAATAAAATAATTAAAAAAGAAAAAAAACTTCTACAAAAATATCCCTAAAAAAACATATTTGGTATGAAATATAAAATTAAGAAAGTAGAAAAAATATATAAAAATTCCCCCAAAAACTATATAACCCCATACAAATCCCTCACAATGCCATAACCATGCACTGCCTGTCAGAATAATGCTAAGAGGAATAATACACTGCACCACAATAGTAGTGCAGTGTTTTATAGAAATAATCAGATCTTTGGTGAAAGGTTGCCCTCTAATGGGAATATGGGTGAAAAAAACAACCCATAAAATAAAAGTGTAATAATATGATTTATTAACCCCCCCCCTCCCCCACCAACAAAAAAAGAAAAAGAAAACAGTAGAAAGGCAGAAATGCTTTTGAAAAAAGAAATACACAATAATAATTTATAAAATGTTCTGCCCCCTCCCCCAAAGAAAACATATATTACCCTTAAAATGTATGAATAAATAAATGAAAATTAAGACATAACCCAAACATTACAAAAACAAACCCTCCAAAAACCTGTCAATAGTCTGCGTCAACATCATCCTGGGATGATGGGAGGAGTAGTACACTGCACTACTATAGAAATAAAAATCCCTATCATCTAAATCCCAATGTGTTCCATTTTTTTTTGTTCCTTTTTCTTATGTGGTTTCATAATCCCTGAGATAAGTAGTTCTGGCCCTAGAGTGTTATATATATTAGCGTCTGTAGCATGTATCAGGAACATGTTATCATACCTGTGTCTTTTTACAGGTGACTGATGTTCGGTGAGAAGGTGAAAGTGACCTATACCCCCGTCAACTGCAAGAAAGGAACCACAGGACAGGTAATTAATATTTATATTAATTACTGATAACAATCAGGCTAGATGAAATATCTAGACCTGCACAGATGTCATAGTCTCCACCTTATACATGAACATATATGTGTTGTTAATAAGCATATCGTCTATGGACAGCTTCTTATATAACACAACCATGTCTCAGGTACAGAGAATAGGAACATTTATGATCCTTAATATCTGTTTTTTATTTGTAGGAATTCCTTTATCAATATTTAATAGAATAGACCCAACTTACCCCAAGGTTTACAAGTTTCCTTTAGACAAACTGACTGCAGATTTAGAACATAACTGTAATGTAAAGAAAAATCTATAATTTGTTTTTGCTACAAATATATAATTATAAAAATAATGAGAATTAAAAAACTATATATTAAAAGACTAGAGCCATAATAATACATAGCCTGTTGAAATAATCATGAAGCGCATAATACACTGCACTTTAATACTAGTGCAGTGTATTATATGAGCGATCTTAAGATCGCTGTTAAAAGTCCCCTTTGTAAAAAAAACGTAAAGGCTAGCTAGGAATTTTCATCCGGAATAACTATTGCCGGAGGTTCCAAGCGTACATTACCGTCATCATAGATGGCAATGTATTCTGCCCGGATCCTATGTAAATGAAGTTAAAAATAAACAATTTATAAAATAATACACCCCACCCAAACCCCTACAAAAAAATAAATGTTTATATAAAAAAGAATAAAAAAAAAAAATAACCCATTTCTCCCCTCACATAAGCTATAATTAAAAATCGGCTGTCAACATAATGCTGACAGCGATAATACACTGCACTATAACACTATTGCAATGTATTATATGGGTGATCACAAGATCACTGGGGAAAGGCCTCTCATTGAATTTGTTAACAAAAAGACCAAAAATAAATAAATAAAGAAAAAAAAGTTAAAAAAAATATTCAAACAGAACACCCTAAAAAAAAATATTAAAAAAAGAAAAAAAAATTTAAAACCAAAAACCCAAAATAAAACCCCTGACAATACTGTAACCATACATTGTCTTTTAGAATAATGACAAGAGGCGTAAGACACTAGTGCAGTGTATTATTACATAGCTATCGAAAGATTGCTGCTCAAAGTCCCTTGATGGGAATAGTTAAAGGAAATTTGTCACCAGTTTCACCTGCACTAACCTGTCGGTACCAACAGATAGTGCAGGTGACACTAATGACAAATGTCCTTGCCTTGTCCCGTTCCGTGGAGGGGATCTCCGGTAATTTTCTCTGTTAAGCTTCAGCTCTAGGCCCGGCTTGGGGCACGAGTGGAGCTTAGGAATGTCACTGCTGCTACGAGTCCAGCAGAGAGCAGAAGCGGCTAGGGGCATTGGCAGAGCTTAGTGACATCACCGCTGCTGCTCCCTGCTTGGTCCCGCTGCTAAAGAACAGCAGTGGTGATGTCCCTATGCTCCGCCCATGCACCAAGCTGGCCAGAGCTGAAGCTTAACAGAGAAGATCACCGGAGATTCCCGCCACTGAACGGGAAAAGGTAAGTACCGTTGTCACCAGTGTCACCTGCACTATCTGTCAGTACCGCCACTTTTGTGTAGGTGACACTGGTGACATATTTCCATTAAAAACAATAAAAGAAAAAGAAGGTTAATAAAATAATTAAAAAAGAAAAAAAACGTCTACAAAAATATCCCTAAAAAAACATATTTGATATGAAATATAAAATTAAGAAAATAGAAAAAATATAAAAATTCCCCCAAAAACTATGTAACCCCATACAAATCCCTCACAATGCCATAACCATGCACTGCCTGTCAGAATAATGCTAAGAGGAATAATACACTGCACCACAATAGTAGTGCAGTGTTTTATAGAAATAATCAGATCTTTGGTGAAAGGTTGCCCTCTAATGGGAATATGGGTGAAAAAAACAACCCATAAAATAAAAGTGTAATAACATGATTTATTAACCCCCCCCCCTCCCCCACCAACAAAAAAAGAAAAAGAAAACAGTAGAAAGGCAGAAATGCTTTTGAAAAAAGAAATACACAATAATAATTTATAAAATTTTCTGCCCCCTCCCCCAAAGAAAACATATATTACCCTTAAAATGTATGAATAAATAAATGAAAATTAAGACATAACCCAAACATTACAAAAACAAACCCTCCAAAAACCTTTCAATAGTCTGCGTCAACATCATCCTGGGATGATGGGAGGAGTAGTACACTGCACTACTATAGAAATAAAAATCCCTATCATCTAAATCCCAATGTGTTCCATTTTTTTTTGTTCCTTTTTCTTATGCGGTTTCATAATCCCTGAGATAAGTAGTTCTGGCCCTAGAGTGTTATATATATTAGCGTCTGTAGCATGTATCAGAAACATGTTATCATACCTGTGTCTTTTTACAGGTGACTGATGTTCGGTGAGAAGGTGAAAGTGACCTATACCCCCGTCAACTGCAAGAAAGGAACCACAGGACAGGTAATTAATATTTATATTAATTACTGATAACAATCAGGCTAGATGTAATATCTAGACCTGCAGAGATGTCATAGTCTCCACCTTATACATGAACATATATGTGTTGTTAATAAGCATATCGTCTATGGACAGCTTCTTATATAACACAACCATGTCTCAGGTACAGAGAATAGGAACATTTATGATCCTTAATATCTGTTTTTTATTTGTAGGAATTCCTTTATCAATATTTAATAGAATAGACCCAACTTACCCCAAGGTTTACAAGTTTCCTTTGGACAAACTGACTGCAGATTTAGAACATAACTGTAATGTAAAGAAAAATCTATAATTTGTTTTTGCTACAAATATATAATTATAAAAATAATGAGAATTAAAAAACTATATATTAAAAGACTAGAGCCATAATAATACATAGCCTGTTGAAATAATCATGAAGCGCATAATACACTGCACTTTAATACTAGTGCAGTGTATTATATGAGCGATCTTAAGATCGCTGTTAAAAGTCCCCTTTGTAAAAAAAAACGTTAAGGCTAGCTAGGAATTTTCATCCGGAATAACTATTGCCGGAGGTTCCAAGCGTACATTACCGTCATCATAGATGGCAATGTATTCTGCCCGGATCCTATGTAAATGAAGTTAAAAATAAACAATTTATAAAATAATTCACCCCACCCAAACCCCTACAAAAAAATAAATGTTTATATAAAAAAGAATAAAAAAAAATAACCCATTTCTCCCCTCACATAAGCTATAATTAAAAATCGTCTGTCAACATAATGCTGACAGCGATAATACACTGCACTATAACACTATTGCAATGTATTATATGGGTGATCACAAGATCACTGGGGAAAGGCCTCTCATCGAATTTGTTAAAAAAAAGACCAAAAAATAAAAAATTAAGAAAAAAAAGTAAAAAAAAGTATTCAAACAGAACACCCTAAAAAAAAAACATATTAAAAAAAGAAAAAAAAATTTTAAACCAAAAACCCGAAATAAAACCCCTGACAATACTGTAACCATACATTATCTTTTAGAATAATGACAAGAGGCGTAAGACACTAGTGCAGTGTATTATTACATAGCTATCGAAAGATTGCTGCTCAAAGTCCCTTGATGGGAATAGTTAAAGGAAATTTGTCACCAGTTTCACCTGCACTAACCTGTCGGTACCAACAGATAGTGCAGGTGAAACTAATGACAAAGGTCCTTGCCTTGTCCCGTTCCGTGGAGGGGATCTCCGGTAATCTTCTCTGTTAAGCTTCAGCTCTAGGCCCGGCTTGGGGCACGAGTGGAGTTTAGGAATGTCACTGCTGCTACGAGTCCAGCAGAGAGCAGCAGCGGCTAGGGGCATTGGCAGAGCTTAGCGACATCACCGCTGCTGCTCCCTGCTTGGTCCCGCTGCTAAAGAACAGCAGTGGTGATGTCCCTATGCTCCGCCCATGCACCAAGCTGGCCAGAGCTGAAGCTTAACAGAGAAGATCACCGGAGATTCCCGCCACTGAACGGGAAAAGGTAAGTACCGTTGTCACCAGTGTCACCTGCACTATCTGTCAGTACCGCCACTTTTGTGTAGGTGACACTGGTGACATATTTCCATTAAAAACAATAAAAGAAAAAGAAGGTTAATAAAATAATTAAAAAAGAAAAAAAACTTCTACAAAAATATCCCTAAAAAAACATATTTGGTATGAAATATAAAATTAAGAAAGTAGAAAAAATATATAAAAATTCCCCCAAAAACTATATAACCCCATACAAATCCCTCACAATGCCATAACCATGCACTGCCTGTCAGAATAATGCTAAGAGGAATAATACACTGCACCACAATAGTAGTGCAGTGTTTTATAGAAATAATCAGATCTTTGGTGAAAGGTTGCCCTCTAATGGGAATATGGGTGAAAAAAACAACCCATAAAATAAAAGTGTAATAACATGATTTATTAACCCCCCCCCTCCCCCACCAAAAAAAAAAGATAAAGAAAACAGTAGAAAGGCAGAAATGCTTTTGAAAAAAGAAATACACAATAATAATTTATAAAATTTTCTGCCCCCTCCCCCAAAGAAAACATATATTACCCTTAAAATGTATGAATAAATAAATGAAAATTAAGACATAACCCAAACATTACAAAAACAAACCCTCCAAAAACCTGTCAATAGTCTGCGTCAACATCATCCTGGGATGATGGGAGGAGTAGTACACTGCACTACTATAGAAATAAAAATCCCTATCATCTAAATCCCAATGTGTTCCATTTTTTTTTTTTGTTCCTTTTTCTTATGCGGTTTCATAATCCCTGAGATAAGTAGTTCTGGCCCTAGAGTGTTATATATATTAGCGTCTGTAGCATGTATCAGGAACATGTTATCATACCTGTGTCTTTTTACAGGTGACTGATGTTCGGTGAGAAGGTGAAAGTGACCTATACCCCGTCAACTGCAAGAAAGGAACCACAGGACAGGTAATTAATATTTATATTAATTACTGATAACAATCAGGCTAGATGTAATATCTAGACCTGCAGAGATGTCATAGTCTCCACCTTATACATGAACATATATGTGTTGTTAATAAGCATATCGTCTATGGACAGCTTCTTATATAACACAACCATGTCTCAGGTATAGAGAATAGGAACATTTATGATCCTTAATATCTGTTTTTTATTTGTAGGAATTCCTTTATCAATATTTAATAGAATAGACCCAACTTTCCCCAAGGTTTACAAGTTTCCTTTGGACAAACTGACTGCAGATTTAGAACATAACTGTAATGTAAAGAAAAATCTATAATTTGTTTTTGCTACAAATATATAATTATAAAAATAATGAGAATTAAAAAACTATATATTAAAAGACTAGAGCCATAATAATACATAGCCTGTTGAAATAATCATGAAGCGCATAATACACTGCACTTTAATACTAGTGCAGTGTATTATATGAGCGATCTTAAGATCGCTGTTAAAAGTCCCCTTTGTAAAAAAAACGTAAAGGCTAGCTAGGAATTTTCATCCGGAATAACTATTGCCGGAGGTTCCAAGCGTACATTACCGTCATCATAGATGGCAATGTATTCTGCCCGGATCCTATGTAAATGAAGTTAAAAATAAACAATTTATAAAATAATACACCCCACCCAAACCCCTACAAAAAAATAAATGTTTATATAAAAAAGAATAAAAAAAAAAAAATAACCCATTTCTCCCCTCACATAAGCTATAATTAAAAATCGGCTGTCAACATAATGCTGACAGCGATAATACACTGCACTATAACACTATTGCAATGTATTATATGGGTGATCACAAGATCACTGGGGAAAGGCCTCTCATTGAATTTGTTAAAAAAAAGACCAAAAATAAATAAATAAAGAAAAAAAAGTTAAAAAAAATATTCAAACAGAACACCCTAAAAAAAAATATTAAAAAAAGAAAAAAAAATTTAAAACCAAAAACCCAAAATAAAACCCCTGACAATACTGTAACCATACATTGTCTTTTAGAATAATGACAAGAGGCGTAAGACACTAGTGCAGTGTATTATTACATAGCTATCGAAAGATTGCTGCTCAAAGTCCCTTGATGGGAATAGTTAAAGGAAATTTGTCACCAGTTTCACCTGCACTAACCTGTCGGTACCAACAGATAGTGCAGGTGACACTAATGACAAATGTCCTTGCCTTGTCCCGTTCCGTGGAGGGGATCTCCGGTAATTTTCTCTGTTAAGCTTCAGCTCTAGGCCCGGCTTGGGGCACGAGTGGAGCTTAGGAATGTCACTGCTGCTACGAGTCCAGCAGAGAGCAGAAGCGGCTAGGGGCATTGGCAGAGCTTAGTGACATCACCGCTGCTGCTCCCTGCTTGGTCCCGCTGCTAAAGAACAGCAGTGGTGATGTCCCTATGCTCCGCCCATGCACCAAGCTGGCCAGAGCTGAAGCTTAACAGAGAAGATCACCGGAGATTCCCGCCACTGAACGGGAAAAGGTAAGTACCGTTGTCACCAGTGTCACCTGCACTATCTGTCAGTACCGCCACTTTTGTGTAGGTGACACTGGTGACATATTTCCATTAAAAACAATAAAAGAAAAAGAAGGTTAATAAAATAATTAAAAAAGAAAAAAAAACGTCTACAAAAATATCCCTAAAAAAACATATTTGATATGAAATATAAAATTAAGAAAATAGAAAAAATATAAAAATTCCCCCAAAAACTATGTAACCCCATACAAATCCCTCACAATGCCATAACCATGCACTGCCTGTCAGAATAATGCTAAGAGGAATAATACACTGCACCACAATAGTAGTGCAGTGTTTTATAGAAATAATCAGATCTTTGGTGAAAGGTTGCCCTCTAATGGGAATATGGGTGAAAAAAACAACCCATAAAATAAAAGTGTAATAACATGATTTATTAACCCCCCCCCCTCCCCCACCAACAAAAAAAGAAAAAGAAAACAGTAGAAAGGCAGAAATGCTTTTGAAAAAAGAAATACACAATAATAATTTATAAAATTTTCTGCCCCCTCCCCCAAAGAAAACATATATTACCCTTAAAATGTATGAATAAATAAATGAAAATTAAGACATAACCCAAACATTACAAAAACAAACCCTCCAAAAACCTGTCAATAGTCTGCGTCAACATCATCCTGGGATGATGGGAGGAGTAGTACACTGCACTACTATAGAAATAAAAATCCCTATCATCTAAATCCCAATGTGTTCCATTTTTTTTTGTTCCTTTTTCTTATGCGGTTTCATAATCCCTGAGATAAGTAGTTCTGGCCCTAGAGTGTTATATATATTAGCGTCTGTAGCATGTATCAGAAACATGTTATCATACCTGTGTCTTTTTACAGGTGACTGATGTTCGGTGAGAAGGTGAAAGTGACCTATACCCCCGTCAACTGCAAGAAAGGAACCACAGGACAGGTAATTAATATTTATATTAATTACTGATAACAATCAGGCTAGATGTAATATCTAGACCTGCAGAGATGTCATAGTCTCCACCTTATACATGAACATATATGTGTTGTTAATAAGCATATCGTCTATGGACAGCTTCTTATATAACACAACCATGTCTCAGGTACAGAGAATAGGAACATTTATGATCCTTAATATCTGTTTTTTATTTGTAGGAATTCCTTTATCAATATTTAATAGAATAGACCCAACTTACCCCAAGGTTTACAAGTTTCCTTTGGACAAACTGACTGCAGATTTAGAACATAACTGTAATGTAAAGAAAAATCTATAATTTGTTTTTGCTACAAATATATAATTATAAAAATAATGAGAATTAAAAAACTATATATTAAAAGACTAGAGCCATAATAATACATAGCCTGTTGAAATAATCATGAAGCGCATAATACACTGCACTTTAATACTAGTGCAGTGTATTATATGAGCGATCTTAAGATCGCTGTTAAAAGTCCCCTTTGTAAAAAAAAACGTTAAGGCTAGCTAGGAATTTTCATCCGGAATAACTATTGCCGGAGGTTCCAAGCGTACATTACCGTCATCATAGATGGCAATGTATTCTGCCCGGATCCTATGTAAATGAAGTTAAAAATAAACAATTTATAAAATAATTCACCCCACCCAAACCCCTACAAAAAAATAAATGTTTATATAAAAAAGAATAAAAAAAAAATAACCCATTTCTCCCCTCACATAAGCTATAATTAAAAATCGGCTGTCAACATAATGCTGACAGCGATAATACACTGCACTATAACACTATTGCAATGTATTATATGGGTGATCACAAGATCACTGGGGAAAGGCCTCTCATCGAATTTGTTAAAAAAAAGACCAAAAAATAAAAAATTAAGAAAAAAAAGTAAAAAAAAATATTCAAACAGAACACCCTAAAAAAAAAACATATTAAAAAAAGAAAAAAAAATTTTAAACCAAAAACCCGAAATAAAACCCCTGACAATACTGTAACCATACATTATCTTTTAGAATAATGACAAGAGGCGTAAGACACTAGTGCAGTGTATTATTACATAGCTATCGAAAGATTGCTGCTCAAAGTCCCTTGATGGGAATAGTTAAAGGAAATTTGTCACCAGTTTCACCTGCACTAACCTGTCGGTACCAACAGATAGTGCAGGTGAAACTAATGACAAAGGTCCTTGCCTTGTCCCGTTCCGTGGAGGGGATCTCCGGTAATCTTCTCTGTTAAGCTTCAGCTCTAGGCCCGGCTTGGGGCACGAGTGGAGTTTAGGAATGTCACTGCTGCTACGAGTCCAGCAGAGAGCAGCAGCGGCTAGGGGCATTGGCAGAGCTTAGCGACATCACCGCTGCTGCTCCCTGCTTGGTCCCGCTGCTAAAGAACAGCAGTGGTGATGTCCCTATGCTCCGCCCATGCACCAAGCTGGCCAGAGCTGAAGCTTAACAGAGAAGATCACCGGAGATTCCCGCCACTGAACGGGAAAAGGTAAGTACCGTTGTCACCAGTGTCACCTGCACTATCTGTCAGTACCGCCACTTTTGTGTAGGTGACACTGGTGACATATTTCCATTAAAAACAATAAAAGAAAAAGAAGGTTAATAAAATAATTAAAAAAGAAAAACAACTTCTACAAAAATATCCCTAAAAAAACATATTTGGTATGAAATATAAAATTAAGAAAGTAGAAAAAATATATAAAAATTCCCCCAAAAACTATATAACCCCATACAAATCCCTCACAATGCCATAACCA
Organism: Hyla sarda; assembly: GCF_029499605.1. Classification (NCBI taxonomy): domain Eukaryota; kingdom Metazoa; phylum Chordata; class Amphibia; order Anura; family Hylidae; genus Hyla; species Hyla sarda. The sequence goes on along the minus strand of NC_079201.1, from coordinate 40,592,192 downwards.
TGCACTGCCTGTCAGAATAATGCTAAGAGGAATAATACACTGCACCACAATAGTAGTGCAGTGTTTTATAGAAATAATCAGATCTTTGGTGAAAGGTTGCCCTCTAATGGGAATATGGGTGAAAAAAACAACCCATAAAATAAAAGTGTAATAACATGATTTATTAACCCCCCCCCCTCCCCCACCAACAAAAAAAGAAAAAGAAAACAGTAGAAAGGCAGAAATGCTTTTGAAAACAGAAATACACAATAATAATTTATAAAATGTTCTGCCCCCTCCCCCAAAGAAAACATATATTACCCTTAAAATGTATGAATAAATAAATGAAAATTAAGACATAACCCAAACATTACAAAAACAAACCCTCCAAAAACCTGTCAATAGTCTGCGTCAACATCATCCTGGGTTGATGGGAGGAGTAGTACACTGCACTACTATAGAAATAAAAATCCCTATCATCTAAATCCCAATGTGTTCCATTTTTTTTTGTTCCTTTTTCTTATGTGGTTTCATAATCCCTGAGATAAGTAGTTCTGGCCCTAGAGTGTTATATATATTAGCGTCTGTAGCATGTATCAGGAACATGTTATCATACCTGTGTCTTTTTACAGGTGACTGATGTTCGGTGAGAAGGTGAAAGTGACCTATACCCCCGTCAACTGCAAGAAAGGAACCACAGGACAGGTAATTAATATTTATATTAATTACTGATAACAATCAGGCTAGATGTAATATCTAGACCTGCAGAGATGTCATAGTCTCCACCTTATACATGAACATATATGTGTTGTTAATAAGCATATCGTCTATGGACAGCTTCTTATGTAACACAACCATGTCTCAGGTACAGAGAATAGGAACATTTATGATCCTTAATATCTGTTTTTTATTTGTAGGAATTCCTTTATCAATATTTAATAGAATAGACCCAACTTACCCCAAGGTTTACAAGTTTCCTTTAGACAAACTGACTGCAGATTTAGAACATAACTGTAATGTAAAGAAAAATCAATAATTTGTTTTTGCTACAAATATATAATTATAAAAATAATGAGAATTAAAAAACTATATATTAAAAGACTATAGCCATAATAATACATAGCCTGTTGAAATAATCATGAAGCGCATAATACACTGCACTTTAATACTAGTGCAGTGTATTATATGAGCGATCTTAAGATCGCTGTTAAAAGTCCCCTTTGTAAAAAAACCGTAAAGGCTAGCTAGGAATTTTCATCCGGAATAACTATTGCCGGAGGTTCCAAGCGTACATTACCGTCATCATAGATGGCAATGTATTCTGCCCGGATCCTATGTAAATGAAGTTAAAAATAAACAATTTATAAAATAATACACCCCACCCAAACCCCTACAAAAAAATAAATGTTTATATAAAAAAGAATAAAAAAAAAATAACCCATTTCTCCCCTCACATAAGCTATAATTAAAAATCGTCTGTCAACATAATGCTGACAGCGATAATACACTGCACTATAACACTATTGCAATGTATTATATGGGTGATCACAAGATCACTGGGGAAAGGCCTCTCATCGAAATTGTTAAAAAAAAGACCAAAAAAAAAAAAATAAAGAAAAAAAAGTTAAAAAAAATATTCAAACAGAACACCCTAAAAAAAAATATTAAAAAAAGAAAAAAAAATTTAAAACCAAAAACCCAAAATAAAACCCCTGACAATACTGTAACCATACATTGTCTTTTAGAATAATGACAAGAGGCGTAAGACACTAGTGCAGTGTATTATTACATAGCTATCGAAAGATTGCTGCTCAAAGTCCCTTGATGGGAATAGTTAAAGGAAATTTGTCACCAGTTTCACCTGCACTAACCTGTCGGTACCAACAGATAGTGCAGGTGACACTAATGACAAATGTCCTTACCTTGTCTCGTTCCGTGGAGGGGATCTCCGGTAATCTTCTCTGTTAAGCTTCAGCTCTAGGCCCGGCTTGGGGCACGAGTGGAGCTTAGGAATGTCACTGCTGCTACGAGTCCAGCAGAGAGCAGAAGCGGCTAGGGGCATTGGCAGAGCTTAGTGACATCACCGCTGCTGCTCCCTGCTTGGTCCCGCTGCTAAAGAACAGCAGTGGTGATGTCCCTATGCTCCGCCCATGCACCAAGCTGGCCAGAGCTGAAGCTTAACAGAGAAGATCACCGGAGATTCCCGCCACTGAACGGGAAAAGGTAAGTACCGTTGTCACCAGTGTCACCTGCACTATCTGTCAGTACCGCCACTTTTGTGTAGGTGACACTGGTGACATATTTCCATTAAAAACAATAAAAGAAAAAGAAGGTTAATAAAATAATTAAAAAAGAAAAAAAACTTCTACAAAAATATCCCTAAAAAAACATATTTGGTATGAAATATAAAATTAAGAAAGTAGAAAAAATATATAAAAATTCCCCCAAAAACTATATAACCCCATACAAATCCCTCACAATGCCATAACCATGCACTGCCTGTCAGAATAATGCTAAGAGGAATAATACACTGCACCACAATAGTAGTGCAGTGTTTTATAGAAATAATCAGATCTTTGGTGAAAGGTTGCCCTCTAATGGGAATATGGGTGAAAAAAACAACCCATAAAATAAAAGTGTAATAACATGATTTATTAACCCCCCCCCTCCCCCACCAACAAAAAAAGATAAAGAAAACAGTAGAAAGGCAGAAATGCTTTTGAAAAAAGAAATACACAATAATAATTTATAAAATTTTCTGCCCCCTCCCCCAAAGAAAACATATATTACCCTTAAAATGTATGAATAAATAAATGAAAATTAAGACATAACCCAAACATTACAAAAAAAAACCCTCCAAAAACCTGTCAATAGTCTGCGTCAACATCATCCTGGGATGATGGGAGGAGTAGTACACTGCACTACTATAGAAATAAAAATCCCTATCATCTAAATCCCAATGTGTTCCATTTTTTTTTTTGTTCCTTTTTCTTATGCGGTTTCATAATCCCTGAGATAAGTAGTTCTGGCCCTAGAGTGTTATATATATTAGCGTCTGTAGCATGTATCAGGAACATGTTATCATACCTGTGTCTTTTTACAGGTGACTGATGTTCGGTGAGAAGGTGAAAGTGACCTATACCCCCGTCAACTGCAAGAAAGGAACCACAGGACAGGTAATTAATATTTATATTAATTACTGATAACAATCAGGCTAGATGTAATATCTAGACCTGCAGAGATGTCATAGTCTCCACCTTATACATGAACATATATGTGTTGTTAATAAGCATATCGTCTATGGACAGCTTCTTATATAACACAACCATGTCTCAGGTACAGAGAATAGGAACATTTATGATCCTTAATATCTGTTTTTTATTTGTAGGAATTCCTTTATCAATATTTAATAGAATAGACCCAACTTACCCCAAGGTTTACAAGTTTCCTTTAGACAAACTGACTGCAGATTTAGAACATAACTGTAATGTAAAGAAAAATCAATAATTTGTTTTTGCTACAAATATATAATTATAAAAATAATGAGAATTAAAAAAACTATATATTAAAAGACTAGAGCCATAATAATACATAACCTGTTGAAATAACCATGAAGCGCATAATACACTGCACTTTAATACTAGTGCAGTGTATTATATGAGCGATCTTAAGATCGCTGTTAAAAGTCCCCTTTGTAAAAAAAACGTAAAGGCTAGCTAGGAATTTTCATCCGGAATAACTATTGCCGGAGGTTCCAAGCGTACATTACCTTCATCATAGATGCCAATGTATTCTGCTCGGATCCTATGTAAATGAAGTTAAAAATAAACAATTTATAAAATAATTCACCCCACCCAAACCCCTACAAAAAAATAAATGTTTATATAAAAAAGAATAAAAAAAAAATAACCCATTTCTCCCCTCACATAAGCTATAATTAAAAATCGTCTGTCAACATAATGCTGACAGCGATAATACACTGCACTATAACACTATTGCAATGTATTATATGGGTGATCACAAGATCACTGGGGAAAGGCCTCTCATCGAATTTGTTAAAAAAAAGACCAAAAAATAAAAAATAAAGAAAAAAAAGTTAAAAAAAATATTCAAACAGAACACCCTAAAAAATAAAACATATTAAAAAAAGAAAAAAAAATTTAAAACCAAAAACCCGAAATAAAACCCCTGACAATACTGTAACCATACATTGTCTTTTAGAATAATGACAAGAGGCGTAAGACACTAGTGCAGTGTATTATTACATAGCTATCGAAAGATTGCTGCTCAAAGTCCCTTGATGGGAATTGTTAAAGGAAATTTGTCACCAGTTTCACCTGCACTAACCTGTCGGTACCAACAGATAGTGCAGGTGACACTAATGACAAAGGTCCTTGCCTTGTCCCGTTCCGTGGAGGGGATCTCCGGTAATCTTCTCTGTTAAGCTTCAGCTCTAGGCCCGGCTTGGGGCACGAGTGGAGCTTAGGAATGTCACTGCTGCTACGAGTCCAGCAGAGAGCAGCAGCGGCTAGGGGCATTGGCAGAGCTTAGTGACATCACCGCTGCTGCTCCCTGCTTGGTCCCGCTGCTAAAGAACAGCAGTGGTGATGTCCCTATGCTCCGCCCATGCACCAAGCTGGCCAGAGCTGAAGCTTAACAGAGAAGATCACCGGAGATTCCCGCCACTGAACTGGAAAAGGTAAGTACCGTTGTCACCAGTGTCACCTGCACTATCTGTCAGTACCGCCACTTTTGTGTAGGTGACACTGGTGACATATTTCCATTAAAAACAATAAAAGAAAAAGAAGGTTAATAAAATAATTAAAAAAGAAAAAAAAACTTCTACTAAAATATCCCTAAAAAAACATATTTGGTATGAAATATAAAATTAAGAAAGTAGAAAAAATATATAAAAATTCCCCCAAAAACTATATAACCCCATACAAATCCCTCACAATGCCATAACCATGCACTGCCTGTCAGAATAATGCTAAGAGGAATAATACACTGCACCACAATAGTAGTGCAGTGTTTTATAGAAATAATCAGATCTTTGGTGAAAGGTTGCCCTCTAATGGGAATATGGGTGAAAAAAACAACCCATAAAATAAAAGTGTAATAACATGATTTATTAACCCCCCCCCTCCCCCACCAACAAAAAAAAGAAAAAGAAAACAGTAGAAAGGCAGAAATGCTTTTGAAAAAAGAAATACACAATAATAATTTATAAAATGTTCTGCCCCCTCCCCCAAAGAAAACATATATTACCCTTAAATGTATGAATAAATAAATGAAAATTAAGACATAACCCAAACATTACAAAAACAAACCCTCCAAAAACCTGTCAATAGTCTGCGTCAACATCATCCTGGGATGATGGGAGGAGTAGTACACTGCACTACTATAGAAAAAAAAATCCCTATCATCTAAATCCCAATGTGTTCCATTTTTTTTTGTTCCTTTTTCTTATGCAGTTTCATAATCCCTGAGATAAGTAGTTCTGGCCCTAGAGTGTTATATATATTAGCGTCTGTAGCATGTATCAGGAACATGTTATCATACCTGTGTCTTTTTACAGGTGACTGATGTTCGGTGAGAAGGTGAAAGTGACCTATACCCCCGTCAACTGCAAGAAAGGAACCACAGGACAGGTAATTAATATTTATATTAATTACTGATAACAATCAGGCTAGATGTAATATCTAGACCTGCAGAGATGTCATAGTCTCCACCTTATACATGAACATATATGTGTTGTTAATAAGCATATCGTCTATGGACAGCTTCTTATATAACACAACCATGTCTCAGGTACAGAGAATAGGAACATTTATGATCCTTAATATCTGTTTTTTATTTGTAGGAATTCCTTTATCAATATTTAATAGAATAGACCCAACTTACCCCAAGGTTTACAAGTTTCCTTTAGACAAACTGACTGCAGATTTAGAACATAACTGTAATGTAAAGAAAAATCTATAATTTGTTTTTGCTACAAATATATAATTATAAAAATAATGAGAATTAAAAAACTATATATTAAAAGACTAGAGCCATAATAATACATAGCCTGTTGAAATAATCATGAAGCGCATAATACACTGCACTTTAATACTAGTGCAGTGTATTATATGAGCGATCTTAAGATCGCTGTTAAAAGTCCCCTTTGTAAAAAAAACGTAAAGGCTAGCTAGGAATTTTCATCCGGAATAACTATTGCCGGAGGTTCCAAGCGTACATTACCGTCATCATAGATGGCAATGTATTCTGCCCGGATCCTATGTAAATGAAGTTAAAAATAAACAATTTATAAAATAATACACCCCACCCAAACCCCTACAAAAAAATAAATGTTTATATAAAAAAGAATAAAAAAAAAAATAACCCATTTCTCCCCTCACATAAGCATATAATTAAAAATCGGCTGTCAACATAATGCTGACAGCGATAATACACTGCACTATAACACTATTGCAATGTATTATATGGGTGATCACAAGATCACTGGGGAAAGGCCTCTCATCGAATTTGTTAAAAAAAAGACAAAAAAAAAAAAAATAAAGAAAAAAAAGTAAAAAAAAATATTCAAACAGAACACCCTAAAAAAAATATTAAAAAAAGAAAAAAAAATTTAAAACCAAAAACCCAAAATAAAACCCCTGACAATACTGTAACCATACATTGTCTTTTAGAATAATGACAAGAGGCGTAAGACACTAGTGCAGTGTATTATTACATAGCTATCGAAAGATTGCTGCTCAAAGTCCCTTGATGGGAATAGTTAAAGGAAATTTGTCACCAGTTTCACCTGCACTAACCTGTCGGTACCAACAGATAGTGCAGGTGACACTAATGACAAATGTCCTTGCCTTGTCTCGTTCCGTGGAGGGGATCTCCGGTAATCTTCTCTGTTAAGCTTCAGCTCTAGGCCCGGCTTGGGGCACGAGTGGAGCTTAGGAATGTCACTGCTGCTACGAGTCCAGCAGAGAGCAGAAGCGGCTAGGGGCATTGGCAGAGCTTAGTGACATCACCGCTGCTGCTCCCTGCTTGGTCCCGCTGCTAAAGAACAGCAGTGGTGATGTCCCTATGCTCCGCCCATGCACCAAGCTGGCCAGAGCTGAAGCTTAACAGAGAAGATCACCGGAGATTCCCGCCACTGAACGGGAAAAGGTAAGTACCGTTGTCACCAGTGTCACCTGCACTATCTGTCAGTACCGCCACTTTTGTGTAGGTGACACTGGTGACATATTTCTATTCAAAACAATAAAAGAAAAAGAAGGTTAATAAAATAATTAAAAAAGAAAAAAAACGTCTACAAAAATATCCCTAAAAAAACATATTTGATATGAAATATAAAATTAAGAAAATAGAAAAAATATATAAAAATTCCCCCAAAAACTATGTAACCCCATACAAATCCCTCACAATGCCATAACCATGCACTGCCTGTCAGAATAATGCTAAGAGGAATAATACACTGCACCACAATAGTAGTGCAGTGTTTTATAGAAATAATCAGATCTTTGGTGAAAGGTTGCCCTCTAATGGGAATATGGGTGAAAAAAACAACCCATAAAATAAAAGTGTAATAACATGATTTATTAACCCCCCCCCCCTCCCCCACCAACAAAAAAAGAAAAAGAAAACAGTAGAAAGGCAGAAATGCTTTTGAAAAAAGAAATACACAATAATAATTTATAAAATTTTCTGCCCCCTCCCCCAAAGAAAACATATATTACCCTTAAAATGTATGAATAAATAAATGAAAATTAAGACAAACCCAAACATTACAAAAACAAACCCTCCAAAAACCTGTCAATAGTCTGCGTCAACATCATCCTGGGATGATGGGAGGAGTAGTACACTGCACTACTATAGAAATAAAAATCCCTATCATCTAAATCCCAATGTGTTCCATTTTTTTTTGTTCCTTTTTCTTATGCGGTTTCATAATCCCTGAGATAAGTAGTTCTGGCCCTAGAGTGTTATATATATTAGCGTCTGTAGCATGTATCAGGAACATGTTATCATACCTGTGTCTTTTTACAGGTGACTGATGTTCGGTGAGAAGGTGAAAGTGACCTATACCCCCGTCAACTGCAAGAAAGGAACCACAGGACAGGTAATTAATATTTATATTAATTACTGATAACAATCAGGCTAGATGTATTATCTAGACCTGCAGAGATGTCATAGTCTCCACCTTATACATGAACATATATGTGTTGTTAATAAGCATATCGTCTATGGACAGCTTCTTATATAACACAACCATGTCTCAGGTACAGAGAATAGGAACATTTATGATCCTTAATATCTGTTTTTTATTTGTAGGAATTCCTTTATCAATATTTAATAGAATAGACCCAACTTACCCCAAGGTTTACAAGTTTCCTTTAGACAAACTGACTGCAGATTTAGAACATAACTGTAATGTAAAGAAAAATCTATAATTTGTTTTTGCTACAAATATATAATTATAAAAATAATGAGAATTAAAAAACTATATATTAAAAGACTAGAGCCATAATAATACATAGCCTGTTGAAATAATCATGAAGCGCATAATACACTGCACTTTAATACTAGTGCAGTGTATTATATGAGCGATCTTAAGATCGCTGTTAAAAGTCCCCTTTGTAAAAAAAACGTAAAGGCTAGCTAGGAATTTTCATCCGGAATAACTATTGCCGGAGGTTCCAAGCGTACATTACCGTCATCATAGATGGCAATGTATTCTGCCCGGATCCTATGTAAATGAAGTTAAAAATAAACAATTTATAAAATAATTCACCCCACCCAAACCCCTACAAAAAAATAAATGTTTATATAAAAAAGAATTAAAAAAAAATAACCCATTTCTCCCCTCACATAAGCTATAATTAAAAATCGGCTGTCAACATAATGCTGACAGCGATAATACACTGCACTATAACACTATTGCAATGTATTATATGGGTGATCACAAGATCACTGGGGAAAGGCCTCTCATCGAATTTGTTAAAAAAAAGACCAAAAAATAAAAAATAAAGAAAAAAAAGTTAAAAAAAATATTCAAACAGAACACCCTAAAAAAAAACATATTAAAAAAAGAAAAAAAATGTAAAACCAAAAACCCGAAATAAAACCCCTGACAATACTGTAACCATACATTGTCTTTTAGAATAATGACAAGAGGCGTAAGACACTAGTGCAGTGTATTATTACATAGCTATCGAAAGATTGCTGCTCAAAGTCCCTTGATGGGAATTGTTAAAGGAAATTTGTCACCAGTTTCACCTGCACTAACCTGTCGGTACCAACAGATAGTGCAGGTGACACTAATGACAAAGGTCCTTGCCTTGTCCCGTTCCGTGGAGGGGATCTCCGGTAATCTTCTCTGTTAAGCTTCAGCTCTAGGCCCGGCTTGGGGCACGAGTGGAGCTTAGGAATGTCACTGCTGCTACGAGTCCAGCAGAGAGCAGCAGCGGCTAGGGGCATTGGCAGAGCTTAGTGACATCACCGCTGCTGCTCCCTGCTTGGTCCCGCTGCTAAAGAACAGCAGTGGTGATGTCCCTATGCTCCGCCCATGCACCAAGCTGGCCAGAGCTGAAGCTTAACAGAGAAGATCACCGGAGATTCCCGCCACTGAACGGGAAAAGGTAAGTACCGTTGTCACCAGTGTCACCTGCACTATCTGTCAGTACCGCCACTTTTGTGTAGGTGACACTGGTGACATATTTCCATTAAAAACAATAAAAGAAAAAGAAGGTTAATAAAATAATTAAAAAAGAAAAAAAACTTCTACAAAAATATCCCTAAAAAAACATATTTGGTATGAAATATAAAATTAAGAAAGTAGAAAAAATATATAAAAATTCCCCCAAAAACTATATAACCCCATACAAATCCCTCACAATGCCATAACCATGCACTGCCTGTCAGAGTAATGCTAAGAGGAATAATACACTGCACCACAATAGTAGTGCAGTGTTTTATAGAAATAATCAGATCTTTGGTGAAAGGTTGCCCTCTAATGGGAATGTGGGTGAAAACAACAACCCATAAAATAAAAGTGTAATAACATGATTTATTAACCCCCCCACCAACAAAAAAAGAAAAAGAAAACAGTAGAAAGGCAGAAATGCTTTTGAAAAAAGAAATACACAATAATAATTTATAAAATGTTCTGCCCCCTCCCCCAAAGAAAACATATATTACCCTTAAAATGTATGAATAAATAAATGAAAATTAAGACATAACCCAAACATTACAAAAACAAACCCTCCAAAAACCTGTCAATAGTCTGCGTCAACATCATCCTGGGATGATGGGAGGAGTAGTACACTGCACTACTATAGAAATAAAAATCCCTATCATCTAAATCCCAATGTGTTCCATTTTTTTTTGTTCCTTTTTCTTATGCGGTTTCATAATCCCTGAGATAAGTAGTTCTGGCCCTAGAGTGTTATATATATTAGCGTCTGTAGCATGTATCAGGAACATGTTATCATACCTGTGTCTTTTTACAGGTGACTGATGTTCGGTGAGAAGGTGAAAGTGACCTATACCCCCGTCAACTGCAAGAAAGGAACCACAGGACAGGTAATTAATATTTATATTAATTACTGATAACAATCAGGCTAGATGTAATATCTAGACCTGCAGAGATGTCATAGTCTCCACCTTATACATGAACATATATGTGTTGTTAATAAGCATATCGTCTATGGACAGCTTCTTATATAACACAACCATGTCTCAGGTACAGAGAATAGGAACATTTATGATCCTTAATATCTGTTTTTTATTTGTAGGAATTCCTTTATCAATATTTAATAGAATAGACCCAACTTACCCCAAGGTTTACAAGTTTCCTTTAGACAAACTGACTGCAGATTTAGAACATAACTGTAATGTAAAGAAAAATCTATAATTTGTTTTTGCTACAAATATATAATTATAAAAATAATGAGAATTAAAAAACTATATATTAAAAGACTAGAGCCATAATAATACATAGCCTGTTGAAATAATCATGAAGCGCATAATACACTGCACTTTAATACTAGTGCAGTGTATTATATGAGCGATCTTAAGATCGCTGTTAAAAGTCCCCTTTGTAAAAAAAAACGTTAAGGCTAGCTAGGAATTTTCATCCGGAATAACTATTGCCGGAGGTTCCAAGCGTACATTACCGTCATCATAGATGGCAATGTATTCTGCCCGGATCCTATGTAAATGAAGTTAAAAATAAACAATTTATAAAATAATTCACCCCACCCAAACCCCTACAAAAAAATAAATGTTTATATAAAAAAGAATAAAAAAAAAAAAACCATTTCTCCCCTCACATAAGCTATAATTAAAAATCGTCTGTCAACATAATGCTGACAGCGATAATACACTGCACTATAACACTATTGCAATGTATTATATGGGTGATCACAAGATCACTGGGGAAAGGCCTCTCATCGAATTTGTTAAAAAAAAAGACCAAAAAATAAAAAATTAAGAAAAAAAAGTAAAAAAAAATATTCAAACAGAACACCCTAAAAAAAAAACATATTAAAAAAAGAAAAAAAAATTTTAAACCAAAAACCCGAAATAAAACCCCTGACAATACTGTAACCATACATTGTCTTTTAGAATAATGACAAGAGGCGTAAGACACTAGTGCAGTGTATTATTACATAGCTATCGAAAGATTGCTGCTCAAAGTCCCTTGATGGGAATAGTTAAAGGAAATTTGTCACCAGTGTCACCTACACAAAAGTGGCGGTACTGACAGATAGTGCAGGTGACACTGGTGACAACGGTACTTACCTTTTCCCGTTCAGTGGCGGGAATCTCCGGTGATCTTCTCTGTTAAGCTTCAGCTCTGGCCAGCTTGGTGCATGGGCGGAGCATAGGGACATCACCACTGCTGTTCTTTAGCAGCGGGACCAAGCAGGGAGCAGCAGCGGTGATGTCACTAAGCTCTGCCAATGCCCCTAGCCGCTGCTGCTCTCTGCTGGACTCGTAGCAGCAGTGACATTCCTAAACTCCACTCGTGCCCCAAGCCGGGCCTAGAGCTGAAGCTTAACAGAGAAGATTACCGGAGATCCCCTCCACGGAACGGGAAGAGGCAAGGACCTTTGTCATTAGTTTCACCTGCACTATCTGTTGGTACCGACAGGTTAGTGCAGGTGAAACTGGTGACATATTTCCATTAAAAACAATAAAAGAAAAAGAAGGTTAATAAAATAATTAAAAAAGAAAAAAAACGTCTACAAAAATATCCCTAAAAAAACATATTTGATATGAAATATAAAATTAAGAAAATAGAAAAAATATAAAAATTCCCCCAAAAACTATGTAACCCCATACAAATCCCTCACAATGCCATAACCATGCACTGCCTGTCAGAATAATGCTAAGAGGAATAATACACTGCACCACAATAGTAGTGCAGTGTTTTATAGAAATAATCAGATCTTTGGTGAAAGGTTGCCCTCTAATGGGAATATGGGTGAAAAAAACAACCCATAAAATAAAAGTGTAATAACATGATTTATTAACGCCCCCCCCCTCCCCCACCAACAAAAAAAGATAAAGAAAACAGTAGAAAGGCAGAAATGCTTTTGAAAAAAGAAATACACAATAATAATTTATAAAATTTTCTGCCCCCTCCCCCAAAGAAAACATATATTACCTTTAAAATGTATGAATAAATAAATGAAAATTAAGACATAACCCAAACATTACAAAAACAAACCCTCCAAAAACCTGTCAATAGTCTGCGTCAACATCATCCTGGGATGATGGGAGGAGTAGTACACTGCACTACTATAGAAATAAAAATCCCTATCATCTAAATCCCAATGTGTTCCATTTTTTTTTGTTCCTTTTTCTTATGCGGTTTCATAATCCCTGAGATAAGTAGTTCTGGCCCTAGAGTGTTATATATATTAGCGTCTGTAGCATGTATCAGGAACATGTTATCATACCTGTGTCTTTTTACAGGTGACTGATGTTCGGTGAGAAGGTGAAAGTGACCTATACCCCCGTCAACTGCAAGAAAGGAACCACAGGACAGGTAATTAATATTTATATTAATTACTGATAACAATCAGGCTAGATGTAATATCTAGACCTGCAGAAATGTCATAGTCTCCACCTTATACATGAACATATATGTGTTGTTAATAAGCATATCGTCTATGGACAGCTTCTTATATAACACAACCATGTCTCAGGTACAGAGAATAGGAACATTTATGATCCTTAATATCTGTTTTTTATTTGTAGGAATTCCTTTATCAATATTTAATAGAATAGACCCAACTTACCCCAAGGTTTACAAGTTTCCTTTAGACAAACTGACTGCAGATTTAGAACATAACTGTAATGTAAAGAAAAATCTATAATTTGTTTTTGCTACAAATATATAATTATAAAAATAATGAGAATTAAAAAACTATATATTAAAAGACTAGAGCCATAATAATACATAGCCTGTTGAAATAACCATGAAGCGCATAATACACTGCCCTTTAATACTAGTGCAGTGTATTATATGAGCGATCTTAAGATCGCTGTTAAAAGTCCCCTTTGTAAAAAAAACGTAAAGGCTAGCTAGGAATTTTCATCCGGAATAACTATTGCCGGAGGTTCCAAGCGTACATTACCGTCATCATAGATTGCAATGTATTCTGCTCGGATCCTATGTAAATGAAGTTAAAAATAAACAATTTATAAAATAATTCACCCCACCCAAACCCCTACAAAAAAATAAATGTTTATATAAAAAAGAATAAAAAAAAAATAACCCATTTCTCCCCTCACATAAGCTATAATTAAAAATCGGCTGTCAACATAATGCTGACAGCGATAATACACTGCACTATAACACTATTGCAATGTATTATATGGGTGATCACAAGATCACTGGGGAAAGGCCTCTCATCGAATTTGTTAAAAAAAGACCAAAAAATAAAAAATAAAGAAAAAAAAGTTAAAAAAAATATTCAAACAGAACACCCTAAAAAAAAACATATTAAAAAAAGAAAAAAAAATTTAAAACCAAAAACCCGAAATAAAACCCCTGACAATACTGTAACCATACATTGTCTTTTAGAATAATGACAAGAGGCGTAAGACACTAGTGCAGTGTATTATTACATAGCTATCGAAAGATTGCTGCTCAAAGTCCCTTGATGGGAATTGTTAAAGGAAATTTGTCACCAGTTTCACCTGCACTAACCTGTCGGTACCAACAGATAGTGCAGGTGACACTAATGACAAAGGTCCTTGCCTTGTCCCGTTCCGTGGAGGGGATCTCCGGTAATCTTCTCTGTTAAGCTTCAGCTCTAGGCCCGGCTTGGGGCACGAGTGGAGCTTAGGAATGTCACTGCTGCTACGAGTCCAGCAGAGAGCAGCAGCAGCTAGGGGCATTGGCAGAGCTTAGTGACATCACCGCTGCTGCTCCCTGCTTGGTCCCGCTGCTAAAGAACAGCAGTGGTGATGTCCCTATGCTCCGCCCATGCACCAAGCTGGCCAGAGCTGAAGCTTAACAGAGAAGATCACCGGAGATTCCCGCCACTGAACGGGAAAAGGTAAGTACCGTTGTCACCAGTGTCACCTGCACTATCTGTCAGTACCGCCACTTTTGTGTAGGTGACACTGGTGACATATTTCCATTAAAAACAATAAAAGAAAAAGAAGGTTAATAAAATAATTAAAAAAGAAAAAAAACGTCTACAAAAATATCCCTAAAAAAACATATTTGATATGAAATATAAAATTAAGAAAATAGAAAAAATATATAAAAATTCCCCCAAAAACTATGTAACCCCATACAAATCCCTCACAATGCCATAACCATGCACTGCCTGTCAGAATAATGCTAAGAGGAATAATACACTGCACCACAATAGTAGTGCAGTGTTTTATAGAAATAATCAGATCTTTGGTGAAAGGTTGCCCTCTAATGGGAATATGGGTGAAAAAAACAACCCATAAAATAAAAGTGTAATAACATGATTTATTAACCCCCCCCCCACCAACAAAAAAAGAAAAAGAAAACAGTAGAAAGGCAGAAATGCTTTTGAAAAAAGAAATACACAATAATAATTTATAAAATTTTCTGCCCCCTCCCCCAAAGAAAACATATATTACCCTTAAAATGTATGAATAAATAAATGAAAATTAAGACAAACCCAAACATTACAAAAACAAACCCTCCAAAAACCTGTCAATAGTCTGCGTCAACATCATCCTGGGATGATGGGAGGAGTAGTACACTGCACTACTATAGAAATAAAAATCCCTATCATCTAAATCCCAATGTGTTCCATTTTTTTTTGTTCCTTTTTCTTATGCGGTTTCATAATCCCTGAGATAAGTAGTTCTGGCCCTAGAGTGTTATATATATTAGTGTCTGTAGCATGTATCAGGAACATGTTATCATACCTGTGTCTTTTTACAGGTGACTGATGTTCGGTGAGAAGGTGAAAGTGACCTATACCCCCGTCAACTGCAAGAAAGGAACCACAGGACAGGTAATTAATATTTATATTAATTACTGATAACAATCAGGCTAGATGTATTATCTAGACCTGCAGAGATGTCATAGTCTCCACCTTATACATGAACATATATGTGTTGTTAATAAGCATATCGTCTATGGACAGCTTCTTATATAACACAACCATGTCTCAGGTACAGAGAATAGGAACATTTATGATCCTTAATATCTGTTTTTTATTTGTAGGAATTCCTTTATCAATATTTAATAGAATAGACCCAACTTACCCCAAGGTTTACAAGTTTCCTTTAGACAAACTGACTGCAGATTTAGAACATAACTGTAATGTAAAGAAAAATCTATAATTTGTTTTTGCTACAAATATATAATTATAAAAATAATGAGAATTAAAAAACTATATATTAAAAGACTAGAGCCATAATAATACATAGCCTGTTGAAATAATCATGAAGCGCATAATACACTGCACTTTAATACTAGTGCAGTGTATTATATGAGCGATCTTAAGATCGCTGTTAAAAGTCCCCTTTGTAAAAAAAACGTAAAGGCTAGCTAGGAATTTTCATCCGGAATAACTATTGCCGGAGGTTCCAAGCGTACATTACCGTCATCATAGATGGCAATGTATTCTGCCCGGATCCTATGTAAATGAAGTTAAAAATAAACAATTTATAAAATAATTCACCCCACCCAAACCCCTACAAAAAAATAAATGTTTATATAAAAAAGAATTAAAAAAAAATAACCCATTTCTCCCCTCACATAAGCTATAATTAAAAATCGGCTGTCAACATAATGCTGACAGCGATAATACACTGCACTATAACACTATTGCAATGTATTATATGGGTGATCACAAGATCACTGGGGAAAGGCCTCTCATCGAATTTGTTAAAAAAAAGACCAAAAAATAAAAAATAAAGAAAAAAAAGTTAAAAAAAATATTTAAACAGAACACCCTAAAAAAAAACATATTAAAAAAAGAAAAAAAACTTTAAAAACCAAAAACCCAAAATAAAACCCCTGACAATACTGTAACAATACATTGTCTTTTAGAATAATGACAAGAGGCGTAAGACACTAGTGCAGTGTATTATTACATAGCTATCGAAAGATTGCTGCTCAAAGTCCCTTGATGGGAATAGTTAAAGGAAATTTGTCACCAGTGTCACCTGCACTAACCTGTCGGTACCAACAGATAGTGCAGGTGACACTAATGACAACGGTCCTTGCATTGTCCCGTTCCGTGGAGGGGATCTCCGGTAATAATCTCTGTTAAGCTTCAGCTCTAGGCCCGGCTTGGGGCACGAGTGGAGCTTAGGAATGTCACTGCTGCTACGAGTCCAGCAGAGAGCAGCAACGGCTAGGGGCATTGGCAGAGCTTAGTGACATCACCGCTGCTGCTCCCTGCTTGGTCCCGCTGCTAAAGAACAACAGTGGTGATGTCCCTATGCTCCGCCCATGCACCAAGCTGGCCAGAGCTGAAGCTTAACAGAGAAGATCACCGGAGATTCCCGCCACTGAACGGGAAAAGGTAAGTACCGTTGTAACCAGTGTCACCTGCACTATCTGTCAGTACCGCCACTTTTGTGTAGGTGACACTGGTGACATATTTCCATTAAAAACAATAAAAGAAAAAGAAGGTTAATAAAATAATTAAAAAAGAAAAAAAACTTCTACAAAAATATCCCTAAAAAAACATATTTGGTATGAAATATAAAATTAAGAAAATAGAAAAAATATATAAAAATTCCCCCAAAAACTATATAACCCCATACAAATCCCTCACAATGCCATAACCATGCACTGCCTGTCAGAATAATGCTGAGAGGAATAATACACTGCACCACAATAGTAGTGCAGTGTTTTATAGAAATAATCAGATCTTTGGTGAAAGGTTGCCCTCTAATGGGAATATGGGTGAAAAAAAACAACCCATAAAATAAAAGTGTAATAACATGATTTATTGACCCCCCCCCTCCCCCACCAACAAAAAAAGAAAAAGAAAACAGTAGAAAGGCAGAAATGCTTTTGAAAAAAGAAATACACAATAATAATTTATAAAATTTTCTGCCCCCTCCCCCAAAGAAAACATATATTACCCTTAAAATGTATGAATAAATAAATGAAAATTAAGACATAACCCAAACATTACAAAAACAAACCCTCCAAAAACCTGTCAATAGTCTGCGTCAACATCATCCTGGGATGATGGGAGGAGTAGTACACTGCACTACTATAGAAATAAAAATCCCTATCATCTAAATCCCAATGTGTTCCATTTTTTTTGTTCCTTTTTCTTATGCGGTTTCATAATCCCTGAGATAAGTAGTTCTGGCCCTAGAGTGTTATATATATATATATTAGCGTCTGTAGCATGTATCAGGAACATGTTGTCATACCTGTGTCTTTTTACAGGTGACTGATGTCCGGCGAGAAGGTGAAAGTGACCTATACCCCCGTCAACTGCAAGAAAGGAACCACAGGACAGGTAATTAATATTTATATTAATTACTGATAACAATCAGGCTAGATGTAATATCTAGACCTGCAGAGATGTCATAGTCTCCACCTTATACATGAACATATATGTGTTGTTAATAAACATATCGTCTATGGACAGCTTCTTATGTAACACAACCATGTCTCAGGTACAGAGAATAGGAACATTTATGATCCTTAATATCTGTTTTTTATTTGTAGGAATTCCTCTATCAATATTTAATAGAATAGACCCGACTTACCCCAAGGTTTACAAGTTTCCTTTAGACAAACTGACTGCAGATTTAGAACATAACTGTAATGTAAAGAAAAATCAATAATTTGTTTTTGCTACAAATATATAATTATAAAAATAATGAGAATTAAAAACTATATATTAAAAGACTATAGCCATAATAATACATAGCCTGTTGAAATAATCATGAAGCGCATAATACACTGCACTTTAATACTAGTGCAGTGTATTATATGAGCGATCTTAAGATCGCTGTTAAAAGTCCCCTTTGTAAAAAAACGTAAAGGCTAGCTAGGAATTTTCAGTAGGAATAACTATTGCCGGAGGTTCCAAGCGTACATTACCGTCATCATAGATGGCAATGTATTCTGCCCGGATCCTATCTAAATGAAGTTAAAAATAAACAATTTATAAAATAATTCACCCCAACCCCTACAAAAAAATAAATGTTTATATAAAAAAGAATTTAAAAAAAACCCATTTCTCCCGTCACATAAGCTATAATTAAAAATAGGCTGTCAACATAATGCTAACATCGATAATACACTGCACTATAATACCATTGCAAAGTATTATATGGGTGATAAAAAGATCACTGGGGAAAGCCCTCTCAAGGTATTTGTTAAAAAAAGACCAAAAAATAAAAAATAAAAAAAAACAAGTTAAAAAAATATTGAAACAGAACACCCTAAAAAAATATTAAAAAAAGAAAAAATATTTAAAAACCAAAAACCCGAAATAACACTCCTGACAATACTGTAACCATACATTGTCTTTTAGAATAATGACAAGAGGCATAAGACACTAGTGCAGTGTATTATTACATAGCTATCGAAAGATTGCTGCTCAAAGTCCCTTGATTGGAATAGTTAAAGGAAATTTGTCACCAGTGTCACCTGCACTAGCCTGTCGGTACCAACAGATAGTGCAGGTGACACTAATGACAACGGTCCTTACCTTCTCCCGTTCCGTGGAGGGGTTCTCCGGTAATCTTCTCTGTTAAGCTTCAGCTCCAGGCCCGGCTTGGGGCATGGGTGGAGCTTAGGAATGTCACCGCTGCTATGAGTCCAGCAGAGAGCAGCAGCGGCTTGGGGCATTGGCAGAGCTTAGTGACATCACCGCTGCTGCTCCCTGCTTGGTCCCGCTGCTAAAGAACAACAGTGGTGATGTCCCTATGCTACGCCCATGCACCAAGCTGGCCAGAGCTGAAGCTTAACAGAGAAGATCACCGGAGATTCCCGCCACTGAACGGGAAAAGGTAAGTACCGTTGTCATCAGTGTCACCTGCACTATCTGTCAGTACCGCCACTTTTGTGTAGGTGACACTGGGGACATATTTCCGTTAAAAACAATAAAAGAAAAAGAAGGTTAATAAAATAATTTAAAAAAAAACACTTCTTCAAAAATATCCCTTACAAAACATATTTGGTATGAAATATAAAATTAAGAAAATAGAAAAAATATATAAAAATTCCCCCAAAAATTTTATAACCATGCACTGCCTGTCAGAATAATGCTGAGAGGAATAATACACTGCACCACAATAGTAGTGCAGTGTTTTATAGAAATAATCAGATCTTTGGTGAAAGGTTGCCCTCTAATGGGAATATGGGTGAAACCCCCCCACAAAAAATAAAAATGTAATAACATGGTTTATTGACCCCCCCCCCCTCCAACAAAAAAAAGAAAAAGAGAACAATAGAAAGGCAGAAATGCCTTTGAAAAAAAAAACCACAATAATAATGTCAGGATTCGGCATGCTGGAGGTGGATCCTCTGTGTCAGAGAGGGATTGGCGTGGACCGTGCCGGGGGACCGGTCCTTTAAATCGCAGAGAGCCGGCGCGTGCGCGCCCTAGGGGGAGTGGGGCCGTGCGCGCCGGGACAGAACAGACGGGGAACGAGTCTGGTAAGCGGGCCGGGATGCATCGCGAATCGCATCCCAGCTAGGGACATTATCGCAGCGCTCCCGGTCAGCGGGTCTGACCGGGGCGCTGCGAACAGGAGAATGCTCCGGGAAGGAGTGGGGACCCGGAGCGCTCGGCGTAACAGTAACCCCCTTGGGTCTCCCCCTCTTTTTTGAACCTGAAAATTTGTGAATAAGGTCCTTGTCGAGAATGTTATCCTCGGGTTCCCATGACCTCTCCTCAGGATCGCAATTTTCCCAGTCCACAAGAATTTTTTTTTTTACCTCTGACCGTCTTAGACACGAGAATTTCTTTAACCGAGAAGACATCTGAGGACCCGGAGACAGGAGTAGGAGCAACAACCTTGGGAGAGAAGCGGTTAAGGATAAGCGGTTTAAGGAGAGAGACATGAAAAGCATTAGGAATACGGAGAGAAGGGGGAAGAAGGAGTTTGTAGGAGACAGGATTGATTTGGCACTTGATTTTAAAGGGTCCAAGATAACGTGGTCCCAGTTTATAACTGGGGACGCGGAAGCGGATATACTTGGCGGAAAGCCACACTTTGTCACCAGGAACATGTCGGCATGCTTCTTCATCCGGGATGAGGCCTGTATGAGGGATTTTTGAGTCTCTTTCCAGATGGTAGAGAAGTCCCGGGTAACCTCATCAACAGCGGGCAAACCAGAAGGCGTGGGAGTGGGGAGGGGGGGAAGAGGGTGACGGCCGTACACCACAAAGAACGGGGATTTAGCGGAGGACTCAGAGACTTTGAAATTGTACGAGAATTCGGCTCAGGGTAGAAGATCGGCCCAATCATCCTGGCGGGAGGAAACAAAATGTCGCAAATAGTCACCAAGAACCTGGTTAACTCTCTCCACTTGCCCATTGGATATGATAGGAAGACGAGAAATTTAATTTGATTTTAAGCTGATTACAGAGCGCCCTCCAGAATTTCGACACAAATTGAACGCCTCTATCCGAGATGATATGCGTGGGAAGCCCGTGAAGGCGAAAAATGTGCACAAAAAATTGTTTCGCCAACTGTGGGGCAGAAGGAAGACCTGGAAGTGGAATAAAATGTGCCATCTTGGAGAAACGATCAACGACCACCCAAATGACTGTGTTGCCATGGGATAAGGGCAGGTCTGTTATAAAGTCCATAGCAATCTGAGACCATGGTAGCTCGGGAACAGGCAGAGGATGAAGGAGGCCGGCAGGCTTCTGACGAAGAGTCTTGTCCCGGGCACAGACTGTACAAGCCCGAACAAAATCAGCAACATCTGCTTCCAGGGTAGGCCACCAATAAAATCGAGAGATGAGCTGGATGGACTTTTTGACGCCAGCATGACCGGCGAGGTGTGAGGAGTGTACCCACCTGAGGATCCTGAGGCGCTGGCGTGGAGGGACGAAGGTCTTTCCAGGAGGTGTTTGTCTGATGGAAGCTGGGGAAGAGGATATCAGACAGTCAGGAGGAACAATGTGTTGCGTCAGCCCTGATGTTCTTGTCAGCAGGGCGAAAATGAATCTCAAAGTTAAAACGGGCAAAAAACAACGATCACCTAGCCTGACGTGGATTCAGCCATTGGGCAGACTGAAGATAAGAGAAATTCTTGTGATCAGTGTATATGATAATTGGGTATTTGGACCCCTCCAGCAGGTGCCTCCATTCCTCGAGGGCTAGTTTTATGGCCAGCAGTTCTTGATCACCAATGGAGTAACTTTTCTTCGCCGGAAAAGTTCTAGAAAAGAAACCACAAGTAACGTTATGTCCAGAAGAGTTTTTTTGTAGGAGTACAGCTCCGGCTCCCACCGAGGAGGCGTCTACCTCCAGTGAGAAGGGTTTAGATGGATCAGGTCTGGAGAGTACGGGAGCAGAAGAAAAGGCAGTTTTGAGACGGTTGAACGCCTCGTTCGCTTGAGGAGGCCAGGACTTAGGTGTCACGATTCGGCTAGCTGGATGTGGATCCTCTGTGTCAGCGAGGGATTGGCGTGGACCGTGTCGGTGGACCGGTTCTAAGATGCTACTGGTATTCACCAGAGCCCGCCGCAAAGCGGGATGGTCTTGCTGCGGTGGTAGCAACCAGGTCGTATCCACCGGCAACGGCTCAACCTCGCTGACTGCTGAGAAGGCGTGGGACAGAAGGACTAGGCAGAGGCAAGGTCAGACGTAGCAGAAGGTCGGGGCAGGCGGCAAGGTTCGTAGTCAATGTGGATAGCAGAAGATCTGGAAACACAAGCTTTGGACAACACTAAACGCTTTCACTGGCACAAGGCAACAAGATCCGGCAAGGGAGTGCAGGGGAAGTGAGGTATTATAGCCCGGGAGCAGGTGTAAGCTAATTAGGCTGATTGGGCCAGGCACCAATCATTGGTGCACTGGCCCTTTAAATCTTAGAGAGCTGGCGCGCGATGCGCCCTAGAGAGCGGAGCCGCGCGCGCCAGCACATGACAGCCGGGGACCGGGACGGGTAAGTGACTTGGGATGCGATTCGCGAGCGGGCGCATCCCGCTATGCGAATCGCATCCCCGCCGGCAATGTCAGTGCAGCGCTCCCGGGCATCGGGTCTGACCGGGGCGCTGCAGAGAGAGAGACGCCGTGAGCGCTCCGGGGAGGAGCAGGGACCCGGAGCACTCGGCTTAACATTAGGGTCGGCGTTTTTCTTGGTTAGGGCCACAATTGGGGCCACAATGGTGGAAAAATGTGGAATAAATTGTCGGTAGTAATTGGCAAACCCCAAGAAACGTTGGATAGCTCCGGAGGGGCGTGGCCAATCTAACACGGCTGACAGTTTGTCTGGGTCCATTTGAAGTCCCTGGCCAGAGACTAAATATCCTAGGAAGGGAAGAGATTGGCTTTCAAAGAGACATTTCTCCATCTTGGCATATAATTGATTGTCACGGAGTCTCTGAAGAACCAGGCGGACATGACGGCGGTGTTCTTCGAGGTTAGAAGAGAAAATCAAAATGTCGTCCAAGTAGACCACAACACAGGTATATAATAAATCACGAATTTCATTTACAAAGTCCTGGAAGACAGCAGGGGCGTTGCAGAGCCCAAAGGGCATAACCAGATATTCAAAGTGTCCATCTCTGGTGTTAAATGCGGTCTTCCACTCATCCCCTTCCCTGATGCGGATGAGATTATATGCACCTCTTAAATCCAATTTGGTGAAGATGTTAGCGCCACGTAGGCGGTCAAAGAGTTCTGAGATAAGAGGCAGGGGATAGCGTTTTTTTTTATAGTGATTTTATTAAGACCGCGGTAATCAATGCATGGTTGTAAGGAACCGTCTTTTTTGGAGACAAAGAAGAACCCTGCTCCGGACGGGGAGGAAGACTTGCGGATAAATCCCCTTTTTAAATTTTCTTGGATGTACTCCGTCATGGCTTGTGTTTCAAGAGCTGACAGAGGATAGATTCTGCGCCGGGGTGGAGTAGTACCAGGAAGGAGATCAATAGGACAGTCATAAGGTCTGTGAGGAGGCAAAGTCTCTGCTTGTTTTTTGCAAAAAACATCGGCATAGTCCAGATAGGCCTTGGGGAGACCTGGTATCGGAGGAGGCATAGGGTTTTGACTGGCAGGACTGGGAGCAGACGTAAGGCATTTTTCGTAGCAAGAAGTACCCCAGTTCTTGATTTCCCCGGTGGTCCAGTCAAGGGTAGGGGAATGGCGTTGAAGCCAAGGCAGTCAGAGAAGAATTTCAGAAGTGCAGTTAGAGAGGACCAGAAATTCAATTTTTTCGTGATGAGGTCCAATGCACATTAACAAGGGTTCTGTGCGGTAACGCACAGTACAGTCCAATCTTTCATCATTAACTGAGGCGATGTAGAGAGGTCTGGCGAGACTGGTCACTGGGATGTTGAACCTGTTAACGAAAGAGGCCAAAATAAAATTTCCTGCAGATCCAGAATCCAAGAAGGCCACAGCTGAGAAGGAGGAGTTAGAAGAAGAAATACGCACAGGCACAGTAAGACGTGGAGAAGCAGAGTTCAAACCTAGAGCTGTCTCCCCTTTGTGCGGAATCGGAGTGCGTCTTTCCTGACGTGGAGGACGGATAGGACAATCCTTCAAGAAGTGTTCGGTACTGGCACAGTACAGGCATAGGTTCTCAATGCGGCGGCGTGTCCTCTCTTGAGGTGTCAGGCGAGACCGGTCTACTTGCATAGCCTCCACAGCGGAAGGCACAGGAACAGATTGCAGCGGACCAGAGAAGAGAGGAGCCGGGGAGAGAAACCGCCTAGTGCGAACAAAGTCCATATCCTGACGGAGCTCCTGGCGTCTTTCGGAAAAACGCATGTCAATGCGGGTGGCCAAATGAATAAGTTCATGCAGGTTGGCAGGGATTTCTTGTGCGGCCAGCACATCTTTGATGTTACTGGATAGGCCTTTTTTGAAGGTCGCGCAGAGGGCCTCGTTATTCCAAGATAACTCGGAGGCGAGAGTACGAAATTGGATGGCGTACTCGCCTACTGAAGAATTACCCTGGACCAGGTTCAGCAGGGCTGTCTCGGCAGAAGAAGCTCGGGCTGGTTCCTCGAAGACTCTTCGTATCTCCGCGAAGAAAGAGTGTACGGAGGCAGTGACAGGATCATTGCGGTCCCAGAGCGGTGTGGCCCATGACAGGGCCTTCCCAGACAGGAGACTAACCACGAAAGCCACCTTTGACCGTTCAGTTGGAAATTGGTCCGACATAATCTCCAAATGCAGGGAACATTGCGAGAGAAAACCACGGCAAAGTCTAGAGTCCCCATCAAACTTGTCCGGCAAGGATAAACGGAGGCTGGATGCGGCCACTCGCTGCGGAGGAGGTGCAGGAACTGGCGGAGGAGATGGTTGCTGAAGCTGTGGTAGAAGCTGCTGTAGCATAACAGTCAGTTGAGACAGCTGATGGCCTTGTTGCGCTATCTGTTGCGACTGCTGGGCGACCACCGTGGTAAGGTCAGCGACAACTGGCAGCGGGACCTCAGCGGGATCCATGGCCGGATCTACTGTCAGGATTCGGCAGGCTGGAGGTGGATCCTCTGTGTCAGAGAGGGATTGGCGTGGACCGTGCCGGCGGACCGGTTCTAAGTTGCTACTGGTATTCACCAGAGCCCGCCGCAAAGTGGGATGGTCTTGCAGCGGCGGTAGCAACCAGGTCGTATCCACCGGCAACGGCTCAACCTCTCTGACTGCTGAGATAGGCGCGGTACAAGGGATTAGGCAAGAGCAAGGTCGGACGTAGCAGAAGGTCAGGGCAGGCAGCAAGGATCGTGGTCAGGGGCAATGGCAAGAGGTCTGGAACACTGGCTTGGGATACACAAGGAACGCTTTCACTGGCACAATGGCAACAAGATCCGGCAAGGAAGGGATGGGGAAGTGAGATTATATAGGGAAGTGCACAGGTGAACACACTAATTAGAACCAGGCGCCAATCAGTGGCGCACCGGCCCTTTAAATCGCAGAGAGCCGGCGCGCCTGTACCCTAGGGAGCGGGGCCGCGCGCCGGGACAGAGCAGACGGGGAACGAGTCTGGTAAGCTGGCAGGGATGCGGCTAGGGACATTATCGCAGCGCTCCCGGTCAGCGGGTCTGACCGGGGCGCTGCGAACAGGAGAACGCTGCGAGCGCTCCGGGGAGGAGCGGGGACCCGGAGCGCTCGGCGTAACAAATAATTAATAAAATGTTCTGCCCCCTCCCCCCAAAGAAAACATATATTACCCTTAAAATGTATGAATAAATAAATGAAATTTAAGACATAACCCAAACATTACAAAAACAAACCCTCCAAAAACCTGTCAATAGTCTGCGTCAACATCATCCTGGGATGATGGGAGGAGTAGTACACTGCACTAGTATAGAAATAAAAATCCCTATCATCTAAATCCCAATGTGTTCCATTTATTTTTATTTTTGTTCCTTTTTCTTATGCGGTTTCATAATCCCTGAAATAAGTAGTTCTGGCCCTAGAGCGATTTGATTGATTGCTATGGGCAACTGGGCAACTTTTCCTTTGGACAGGTTTTGATAAATCTCCCCCATTGAGTGTTCTGCAAGTTTCTGTTACAGCTGTATAGGGTCACTGATTCTAATAGCGACGCCTCTAATCTGCATGACATACTAAATAACAGTATTATTTCACTACCCCAGAAGACTCCCTATTGATTTTTTTTTTTTTTTTTTTACTGTTCTGGATTTGCATATCTGACCTCTGTCACTTTATGCATCAATAACTCTGGGATGCTTTTACTTATGACTTTGTTTCCAGGATGTTTTTTTTGTGACATATTCTACTTTATTTTAGTGGTACATTTTCATTGATGCCTCCAGCTGTTACAGCACTACAACTCCCAGCATTTTTGGACAGTCAATGGCAGTCCGGCCATGCTGGGAGCTGTTGTTTTGCAACTGCTGGAGGCTACATTTAGGAAACAGTGCCGTACAAACTGTTATTCATTTTTATTGGGGGGGTCGGAAGGTAACGGTGTAAGTGTGTGTATATATATGTAGTGTTTTACTTCTTATTTTTGTGTTAGTGTAGTGTAGGTGTTTTTTCTGTACATACACACAGTCGGGTTTACAACAAGTTTCCTGATACAAGTTTGAGCCAAGGCAAATTTCCCGCAACTCAAACTCGTAGTGGGAAACTTACTGAAAACCCACTTGTGTGCTATAGCTGTTGCATAACTACAACTCCTAGCATGCTTGGACAGTCAAAGGGCATGCTCAGAGTTGTAGTTGTGCCACCTCACTCCTGCTGGCCAAGGGTGATTGGTGCTATCTCTGACACCACCAATCACACTTTTTTTTCCAGGCCACTGGGTCACTAGAGACCCGATTGGCCTGAAAATGTCATATGGAAGGTCACAGTACAGAGACCACTGCACAATGGTCTCCAAACTGTGGCCCTCCAGATGTTGTAAAACTACAACTTTCAGCATGCCCAGAAAGCCAACCCCATGTTTCATGCTGTGAGTTTGAAAGGGGGCAGGCTCTCTGTGCCGAGTTTTTGGCAGAAAATTTGCACAGATGAAAATCCACCTCAAACCCTATTTTATAATGCAGATCTGTCACAAATATGCAGCAAAAACTGCATGCATTACTTGTGGATTTTGTTGCAGGTTCACCTTGGATTTCACCCTATACACAGAAAGTGGTGAAATCAGTCACAAAATGCACAACATAATGAGCGACCGTCCTGACTCATTCACATTTAACTAGAGTTCATTATTTTTCTCTAGGACACAGCATGGTGGCCGCAGCTACATCATAAGTATTTATAAAAATGTTTTTAAAGGGGTACTCCAGCCCTAATACATCTTATCCAAAGGATAGGGGATAAAATGTATGATCGCGGGGGTCCCACGGCTGGGGACCCCCGCAATCTGTAATTTCGCACCCACCTTTGTGAGCTCTCCGCAGTGCTGGAGGCTCCAAGTGCGTAGCATGACGGAGTCGAGATGCCACAAAACTCTGGCCCCGTGGTCGTCACGCTACCAACTCGGAGCCTGGGGCGCTGCGGAGAGCTCACAAAGGTGGGTGCGCAATGACAGATTGCGGGGGTCCCCAGCGGCGAGACCCCCGTGGTCATACATCTTATCCCCTAAGATGTATTAGGGCCGGAGTACCCCTTTAACCCATTAAGGACCCAGCCCAAATATACCTTAAGGACCCGGCCATTTTTTGAAAATCTTACCACTGTCACTTCAAGCATTAATAACTCTGGGATGCTTTTACCTTTCATTCTGATTCCGAGATTGTTTTTCCGTGACATATTCTACTCTATGTCTGTGGTAAAATTTTGTCGATACTTGTTTCATTTCATGGTGAAAAATTCCCAAATTTGATGAAAAGATTGAAAATTTTGCATTTTTTTTTTAACTTTGAAGCTCTCTGCTTATAAAGAAAATGGATATTCCAAATAAATTATACATTGATTCACATACACAATGGGGGATATTTATCAAAGTTGTCTATGTCCCGCATCAATATAGACCAAACTACAGAGGGTTAGTCTGGTCTATTGTGCACCTAATTTATCAAATGGCATGCAGCTCTTGATAAATTCTGTGTACAGACTGCATGATCTATGCTTTAGTTTATATTTAAGCCTGCTCCAGCATGGTCTGACATTTCAGCGTACTTTCAGCCGTTGCGACTTGTCGCTGAAAAGTCGCTTTTGATAAATTCAGCACCAATGCATTTTTCAATGCATTTCAGTCTAAAATAGACTTGCATGCATCATGTTCTAAAAATCCTCTAGAGCAAAAGTCGCAGAAAAGTCGCACATATTTAGACTGCGACTTTCTGTGCGACAAATTTAGACAAGAAAAACCAGTCTTAATCCTTTGATAAATCTCCCCCAATATGTCTACTTTATGTTTGCATCATGAAGTTGACATGTTTTTACTTTTGGAAGACATCAGAGGGCTTCAAAGTTCAGCAGCAATTTTCCAATTTCTCACAAAATTTTCAAAATCGGAATTTTTCAGTGACCAGTTCAGTTTTGAAGTGGATTTGAAGGGCCTTCATATTAGAAATACCCCACAAATGACCCAATTATAAAAACTGCACCCCTCAAAGTATCCAAAATGACATTCAGTAAGTGTGTTAACCCTTTAAGTGTTTCACAGGAATAGCAGCAAACTGAAGGAGAAAATTCAAAATCTTCATTTTTTTACACTCGCATGTTCTTGTAGACCCAGTTTTTGAATTTTTACAAGTGGTAATAGGAGAAAAAGCCCCGCAAAATTTGTAACCCAATTTCTCTTGAGTAAGGAAATACCTCATATGTGTATGTCAAGTGTTCGGCGGGCGCAGTAGAGGGCTCAGAAGGGAAGGAGCAACAATGGGATTTTGGAGAGTGAATTTTGCTGAAATGGTTTTTGGGGGGCATGTCACATTTAGAAAGCCCCTATGGTGCCAGAACAACAGAAAACCCCACATGGCATACCATTTTAGAAACTACTCCCCTCAAGGCACGTAACAAGGGGTCCAGTTAGCCTTAACACCCCACAGGTGTTTGACAACTTTCCGTTAAAATCGGATGCGTAAATGGAAAAAATAATTCACTAAAGTGCATTTTTTCCCCAAATTTACCATTTTTACAAAGGGTAATAGAAGAAAATGCCCCCCAAAATTTGTAACCCCATCTCTTCTGAGTATGGAAATACCCCATGTTAGGACGTAAAATGCTCAGGTTAGGACCTAAAATGCTCAGAAGAGGAGTCACATTTGGCTTTTTGAAAGCAAATTTTGCTGAAATGGTTTTTGGGGGGCATGTCGCATTTAGGAAGCCCCTGTGGTGCCAGAACAGCAAAAAATACCCACATGGCATACCATTTTGGAAACTACACCCCTTAAGGAACGTAACAAGCGGTACAGTGAGCCTTTACTACCCACAGGTGTTTGACGACTTTTTGTTAAAGTTGGATATGTAAATTTTTTTTTTTTACAAAAATGCTGTTTTCCCCCCAAAATTTTACATTTTTACAAGGGGTAATAGGAGAAAATAACCCCCAAAATTTGTAACCCCATTTCTTCTGAGTATGGAAATAACCCATGTGTGGACGTCAAGTGCTCTGCTGGCGAACTACAATGCTCAGAAGAGGAGGAGCGCCATTGAGTTTTTGGGAAGAGAATTTGTTTGGAATGGTAGTCAGGGGCCATGTGCGTTTACAAAGCCCCCCGTGGTGCCAAAACAGTGGACCCCCCCCCACATGTGACCCCATTTTGGAAACTACACCCCTCACAGAATTTAATAAGGGGTGCAGTGAGTATTTACATCCCACTGGCGTTTGACAGATCTTTGGAACAGTGGGCTGTGCAAATGAAACACTACATTTTTCATTTTCACGGACCACTGTTCCAAAAATGTGTCAGACACCTGTGGGGCATAAATGCTCACTGTACCCCTTATTACATTACATGAGGGGTGAAGTTTCCAAAATGGGGTCACATGTGGGGGGGGGTCCATTGTTCTGGCACTATGTGGGCTTTGTAAACACACGTCGCCTTCAATTCAGGACAAATTTTCTCTTCAAAATCCCAATGGCACTCCTTCTGTTCTGAGCATTGTAGTGTGCCAGCAGAGCACTTTACATTCACATATGGGGTATGTTCTTACTCAGAAGAATTGTGGTTACAAATTTTAGGGGGATTTTTTCCTATTTTCCCCTGTGAAAATGAAAAATTTAGGGTAACACCAGCATTTTAGGTACATTTTTTTTTTCATTTTCCCATCCAAATTTAATGAAAAATTGTCAAACACCTGTGGGGTGTTAAGGCTCACTATACCCCTTGTCATGTTCTGTGAGGGGTGTAGTTTCCAAAATGGGGTCACATGTGGGTATTTATTTTTTTGCGTTTATGTCAGAACCACTGTAAAATCAGCCACCCCTGTGCAAATCACCAATTTAGGCCTCAAATGTACAAATGAGCGTTCTCACTCCTGAGCCTTGTTGTGCGTCCGCAGAGCATTTTACGGCCACATATGGGGTATTTCCGTACTCAGGAGAAATTGCGTTACAAATTTTGAGGGTCTTTTTTCCTTTTACCGCTTGTGAAAATAAAAAGTATGGGGCAACACCAGCATGTTAGTCTAAAATTTTTATTTTTTTACACTAACAGGCTGGTGTAGCCCCCAATTTTTCCTTTTCATAAGGGGTAAAAGGAGTACAGAAATACCCCATATGTGGCCCTTATCTGTTTCCTTGAAATACAACAGGGCTCCAAAGTGAGAGAGCGCCATGCACATTTGAGGACTAAATTACGGATTGCATAGGGGTGGACATAGGGGTATTCTACGCCAGTGATTAACAAACAGGGTGCCTCCAGCTGTTGCTAAATTCCCAGCATGCCTGGACAGTCAGTGGCTGTCCAGAAATGCTGGGAGTTGTTGTTTTGCAACAGCTGGAGGCTCCATTTTGGAAACACTGCTGTACAAGACTTTTTTCATTTTTATTGGGGGGGGGGGGACAGTGTAAGGGAGTGTTTATGTAGTGTTTTACCCTTTATTAGGTGTTAGTGTAGTGTTTTTAGGGTACATTCGCACTGACTGGTTACGGTGAGTTTCCCGCTAGGAGTTTGCGGTGCGGCGAAAAATTTGCCGCAGCCCAAACTTGAAGCAGGAAATTTACTGTAAACCTGTCCGTGTGAATGTACCCTGTACATTCACATGGGGGGGGGGGGGGGCAAACCTCCAGCTGTTTCAAAACTACAACCCCCAGCATTACTGACAGACCGTGTAGCATGCTGGGAGTTGTACTTTTGGAACAGCTGGAGGCACACTGGTTGGAAAACCTTCAGTTAGGTTCTGTTACCTAACTCAGTATTTTCCAACCCATATGCCTCCAGCTGTTGCAAAACTACAACTCCCAGCATGTACTGATCACCGAAGGGCATGCTGGGAGATGTAGTTATGCAACAGTTGGAGGTATGCAACTACAACTCCCAGCATGCTGAGACAGCTGCTTGCTGTCTGGGCATGCTGGGATTTGCAGTTTTGCAACATCTGGAGGGCTACAGTTTATAGACCACTGCACAGTGATCTACAAACTGTGGACCTCCAGGTGTTGGAAAACTACAACTCCCAGCATGCCCAGACAGCAAACAGCTGTTTGGGCATGCTAGGAGTTGTAGTTTTGCAAGATCTGCAGGGATGCAGTTTAGAGACCACTGTGTAGTGGTCTCAAACTGTAGCCCTCCAGCTGTTGCAAAACTACATATTCCAGCATGCCCAAACAGCTGTCTGGGCATGCTGGGAGTTGTAGTTTTGCAACATCTGGAGGGCTAGAGCTTAGAGACCACTATACAGTGGTCTCAGACTGTAGCCCTCCAGATCAACTTACCGGCTTCCATAGGATCCAGGGAGCTGTCCTCTTCGGCCG
Source organism: Hyla sarda (assembly GCF_029499605.1). Lineage (NCBI taxonomy): Eukaryota > Metazoa > Chordata > Amphibia > Anura > Hylidae > Hyla > Hyla sarda. The sequence goes on along the minus strand of NC_079201.1, from coordinate 40,560,196 downwards.
CACGACATCGCCGCCCGCCGATCACGGTCACCCGCTGCCTCCGGATGGGTAAGTGGACTTTGGCGTTCGGTCCCCTTCGTTTCCCCGTTCTACCCCGCCTATTGTGGGTGGGCAGGATGGGGAAAACGAAAGTTAACCCCCCCCCCCCCCCCCCCGCCCCCGATCTGCTATTGGTCGCTTCTGACGACCAATAGCAGGGATAGGAGGGGTGGCACCCCTGCCACCTCACTCCTATCCCTTCAGGGGAATCGTAGGTGTCTTAGACAACCGCGATCCCCCTTATATTCTGGGTCACCGGGTCACCATAGACCCGTATGACCCGGAATAGGCGCAAATCGCAAGTCTAAATTCACTTGTGATTTGCGCCAATCGCTGAGATGGGGGGGGGGGGTTTGATGACCCCTTGGGCATTTGCACGGGGTTCCTGCTGATTAATATCAGCAGTCACCCCGATCCGGCCCCCGCCCAGCGCGCGGCGGGGACCGAAATTCCCATGGGCGTATGGATATGTCCTGGGTCTTTAAGTACCAGAAAGCCAGGGTGTATCCCTACGCCCTATGTCCTTAAGGGGTTAATGCTGCCCCCCAAAGTTCCTGGTTGAAAATATATCCCTGAGTGTCAGAAATGTGACAGACCCTATTAAACTCTTCCCATTTCATTGCTTTCCTTTTCTTATTTTTCTTCCTCCCCGGCTTCTAAGATAACTTTTTTTTTTTTCCACCAACAGAGTCATATAATGGGGATTTTTTTTTTTATAGCACAACATTCTTTAATATTTTGTCTGGTAAAATGTTAGATATCACAATAGAAGCCTAATAGATCCCATTAAAAATAACACTATGAAATTATATTACACAAAGAGTTGGGGTGTGTGATTACTGTATGGGTACATTAAGTCTATGGGGGAGAATCATCAAAACCTGTGTAGAGGAAGAGGGGAGCAGTTGCCCATAGCAACCAATCAGATTGCTTCTTTCAGTTTTCAGAGGCCTTTTTCAAAATGAAAGAAGCAATCTTATTGGTTGCTATGGGCAACTGGTCAACATTTCCTCTGCACTGGTTTTGATAAGTCTCCACCTATATGTATAGTTTTCCATACATAGAAAGGGAAAAGCACCTAAATGTCTAAAACACATTGATATGTTCAGTGTATGTAACCTACTAAAGGGGATGACAGGGAAGTAATATAAGAGATCTCTGACCTTTGACATGACCTCCTGTTATAACCTAAAACAAGAATTTAGGCTGAAATTATTTATATTTTACTTTTATAATGCTGGATTTCATGTATGACTATTAATACTGAAACATAAAAAGAAATGCATACATTGAATTTTCTTTAACAGGATTGTCCCACAGAGGAAATTTGGTAATCAGATGTGTGCCCCATACATCTATGTAAAGGGGTCCAAAAAAGCTTATATCCCTGTACAGTTCTCCCTCATGGAGCTGTCTCTGAGCTGTAACCCTCCTGTTGCCAGGCAACAGAGCACAGGCTTTCCCACAATCCCCCTTGCTTATAAGCACAGTGGAGACAAACTGCCATTACCTTCAGGAGACTGCAGTTGAACTGACCATGTGCTAGGGTGCACTGTGTCTATGACATTCATGGGTGGTTCTTGCCTTCCTTAGTTTGTAGTGCTACAATTAAAATTGTCAGTACCCTGAAATAAAACCCTCACAGACCCAACTACGCTAAGGAATACATGAGAGTTTGCTCATGGTTATTAAAAAGAGGAAGTGCATACAAACAGGAGGAGATGAGGACGAGGACAAGATGACACAGGAGAGTTAAAAATAAATCCTTCATATTCATCAGAATCGATCTGAGTTCTAGATTTGCAAATGAAGACTAGATCTATTAAATATAATGGCCCTCATTTACTTAGAAAATCGGGTTGTAAGTCTATCTTGCTTTCTTACCCGACTGCATTTTTCCCCTGGTATTTATTATTATGTCGCATCCTGTTTGTCGCACTTGGTTTTGTAGGTTTTGGTTTCCAACTCCTCTGAGTTGTCGAGAAAAAATCCATAACAATTCAACAAATTCGGGTTGGAAACCTTTCTAAATACGTGGGAAAGCTCAGAAATGTCGGGTTATGCCCCTTTTTCGGGTTTGGGAGAATTCACATCGAGTCCGTTGGGAAAAAATGTCGCATTGTGTCGCAGACTGGCGCACGATGTCTGCGACATGGCGCAGACAAAGATGCGCCAAAAAAACCCGACAAGAGAAGTCGGGTTTAGAATAGTAAATGATGGCCAATGGGGGAGATTTATCAAAACCTGTGAGAGGAAAAGTTAACCAGTTGCCCATAGCAACCAATCAGATTGCTTCTTTTATTTTTCACAGGCCTTGTTAAAAATGCTAGTGTTGCCCCATACTTTTTCACAAGAAGTAAAAGGAAAAAAAGAGCCCCAAAATTTGTGACACAATTTCTTCTGAGTACAAAGATACCCACTGAACATAACAAGGGGTATAGTGAACCATAACACCCCACAGGTGTTTGAAGAATTTTCGTTAAAGTTGGACGTGAAAATGAAAAATTAGCATTTTTTTCACGAAAATGCTGGTGTTATCCCAAATTTTTCATTTTCACACGGGGTAATAGGATAAATTTGTAACCCCATTTCTTCTGAGTATGGAAATGCCCCATATGTGGGCGTCCACACATGGGGTATTTCCATACTCAGAAGAAATGGGGTTATACATTTTGGGGGTCATTTTCTCCTATTACCCCTTGTGAAAATGTAAAATTTTGGGGGAAAAACAGCATTTTTGTAAAAAAATTTTTTTTTTTTCATTTACACATCCAACTTTAACAAAAAGTCGTCAAACACCTGTGGGTAGTTAAGGCTCACTGTACCCCTTGTTACGTTCCTTAAGGGGTGTAGTTTCCAAAATGATATGCCATGTGGGTATTTTTTTTGCTGTTCTGGCACCACAGGGGCTTTCTAAATGCAACATGCCCCCCAAAAACCATTTCAGCAAAATTTGCTTTCAAAAAGCCAAATGTGACTCCTTCTCTTCTGAGCATTGTAGTTCGCCCACAGAGCATTTTACTTCCTAACATGGGGTATTTCCATACTCAGAAGAGATGGGGTTACAAATTTTGGGGGGCATTTTCTCCCATTACCCTTTGTAAAAATGGTAAATTTGGGGGAAAAATGCACTTTAGTGAATTTTTTTTCCATTTACACATCCGATTTTAACGAAAAGTTGTCAAACAGAGTTATTCATGCTTGAAGTGACAGTGGTCAGATGTTCAAAAAATGGCCTGGTCCTTAAGGTATATTTGGGCAGGGTCCTTAATGGGTTAAAGGGGTACTCCGGCCCTAATACATCTTAGGGGATAAGATGTATGACCACGGGGGTCTCGCCGCTGGGGACTCCCGCAATCTGTCATTGCGCACCCACCTCTGAGGCTCCGAGTGGGTAGCGTGACGACCACCAGGTCGGAGTTTTGTGGCATCTCGACTCTGCCCCCATGTGACATCACACTCCGCCACCTCAATCCTGGTCTATGGAAGATGGCCGTTACGCTTCCTCCCATAGACTTGCATTGAGGGGGTGGGGCGTGACATTACAAGGGGGCGGAGTCGTTACATCACACTACACACTTGGAGCCTCCAGCACTGTGAAGAGCTCACAAAGGTGGGTGCGCAATTACAGATTGCAGGGGTCCCCAGCGGTGGGACCCAGCGATCATACATCTTATCCCCAATCCTTTGGATAAGATGTATTAGGGCTGGAGTACCCCTTTAAAAAAAATTATTATAAATACTTATGATGTAGCTGTGGCCACCATGCTGTGTCCTAGAGAAAAATAATGAACTTTAGTTAAATTTGAATGAGTCAGAACGGTCGCTCATTATGTTGTGCATTTTGTGACTGATTTCACCACTTTCTGTGTATAGGGTGAAATCCAAGGTGAATCTGCAACAAAATTCACAAGTAATGCATGCAGTTTTTGCTGCATATTTGTGACAGATCTGCATTATAAAATAGGGTTTGTGGTGGATTTTCATCTGTGCAAATTTTCTGCCAAAAACTCGGCACAGAGAGCCTGCCCCCTTTCAAACTCACAGCAGGAAACATGGGGTTGGCTTTCTGGGCATGCTGAAAGTTGTAGTTTTGCAACATCTGGAGGGCCACAGTTTGGAGACCATTGTGCAGTGGTCTCTGTACTGTGACCTTCCATATGACATTTTCAGGCCTATCGGGTCTCTAGTGACCAAGTGGCCTGGAAAAAAAGTGTGATTGGTGGTGTCAGAGATAGCCCCAATAACCCTTGGCCAGCAGGAGTGAGGTGGCACAACTACAACTCTGAGCATGCCCTTTGACTGTCCTTGCATGCTAGGAGTTGTAGTTATGCAACAGCTATAGCACACAAGTGGGTTTTCAGTAAGTTTCCCACTACGAGTTTGAGTTGCAGGAAATTTGCCTTGGCTCAAACTTGTATCAGGAAACTTGCTGTAAACCCGACTGTGTGTATGTACAGAAAAAACACCTACACTACACTAACACAAAAATAAGAAGTAAAACACTACATATATACACACACTTACACCGTTACCTTCCGCCCGCCCCCCCCTCCCAATAATTGTTATCGGCGTTTGTTATCGGCGTTTGATTGCTCAAGCCTGGATTTCAGTCTTGGAGCAATCATTCGCCGATCAGAAGGGCAGGAGGCAGGTAAGGCATTCTCCTGTTGCATTCTAGCTGATCGGGACATCCCGATTTTTCCGCGATGGTACCGATCAGCCGACTGAGCTGCCGGGAAGATTTTACTTTCACTTTAGATGCGGCGATCAACTTTGATTGCCACGCCTAAAGAATTAATGTCGGACATAAGCCCGATCGGCGATGGCCGGCATTAGCCAGGGGTCCTGGTTTCTTATAGCAACCGGGACCCACCTGGTATGATGCACGCTCACCTGCTTAGCGGCCGTCATAACTCAGGAGACGCTTAGTGACATTCATAAATGCGGTTAATATAAATATTAATTACCTGTTTCATGGTTCCTTTCTTGCAGCTAATCTCAGGGATTATTAAACAGTAAAAAAAAAAAAAAAGAAACAAGAAAAATTGTAACATAATACACATTGGTTCTCTTTTTTTTATAGGGAATTCTAAGGATAGGAAATTATTGAAATTTGAAAACATTCTAAATAATAAAAATACATACATTTCCCAAACATAAAAATATATTTATTTTTAATTTACCGTGTTTTTCGCCGTATAAGACGCACTTTTTCTTCCCCAAAACTGGGGGGGAAAAGTCGGTGCGTCTTATACGGCGAATACACCCCTATTGCGGCGGTCCCTGCAGCTAATACAGGACATCGCCGATCACGGTGAGGCCCTGTATTAACCCTTCAGACGCGGCGATCAAAGTTGACTGCCGCGTCTGAAGGGAAAGTGACACTAACCCGGTTTATAGACCACTGCACAGTGATCTACAAACTGTGGACCTCCAGATGTTGCAAAACTACAACTCCCAGCATGCCCAGACAGCAAACAGCTGTTTGGGCATGCCAGAAGTTGTAGTTTTGCAAGATCTGGAGGGATGCAGTTTAGAGACCACTGTGTAGTGGTCTCAAACTGTAGCACTCCAGCTGTTGCAAAACTACATATTCCAGCATGCCCAAACAGCTGTCTGGGCATGCTGGGAGTTGTAGTTTTGCAACATCTGGAGGGCTAGAGCTTAGAGACCACTATACAGTGGTCTCAGACTTTAGCCCTCCAGATCAACTTACCGGCTTCCGTAGGATCCAGGGAGCTGTCCTCTTCTGCCGCACGACATCGCCGCCCGCCGATCACGGTCGCCCGCTGCCTCCGGATAGGTAAGTGGACTTCGGCGTTCGGTCCCCTTCGTTTCCCCGTTCTGCCCCGCCTATTGTGGGTGGGCAGGATGGGGAAAACGAAAGTTAACACCCCCCCCCCCCCCGCCCCCGATCTGCTATTGGTCGCTTCTGACGACCAATAGCAGGGATAGGAGGGGTGGCACCCCTGCCACCTCACTCCTATCCCTTCAGGGGGATCGTAGGTGTCTTAGACAACTGCGATCCCCCTTATATCCCGGGTCACCGGGTCACCAGACCCGTATGACCAGGAATAGGCGCAAATCGCAAGTCTGAATTCACTTGCAATTTGCGCGGATCGCTGAAATGGGTGGGTCTGATAACCCCCCATGGGCATTTGCACGGGGTTCCTGCTGATTGATATTCGCAATCACCCCGATCCGGCCCCCGCCCAGCGCGTGGCGGGGACCGAAATTCCCATGGGCGTATGGATATGTCCTGGGTCTTTAAGTACCAGAAAGCCAGGGCGTATCCATACGCCCTAGGTCCTTAAGGGGTTAATGCTGCCCCCCAAAGTTCCTGGTTGAAAATATATCCCTGAGTGTCAGAAATGTGACAGACCCTATTAAACACTTCCCATTTCATTGCTTTCCTTTTCTTATTTTTCTTCCTCCCCGGCTTCTAAGATAACTTTTAATTTTTCCACCAACAGAGTCATATAATGGGGATTTTTTTTTTATAGCACAACATTCTTTAATATTTTGTCTGGTAAAATGTTAGATATCACAATAGAAGCCTAATAGATCCCATTAAAAATAACACTATGAAATTATACAGTGGCCTTACCGGCTTTCTTTGTTTCCCTTATGACATCACACATGTGACATCATCAAGTGTTTGGAGCTACCTTGACCAGCCACTAGTACAGTTCAGGCCTTAGCTATCAGAAGGAGCACACACAAAGAGCAGAAGATGAGGAAGAGGACAAGATGACCAAGGAGAGGTACATTAATCCTAAATATTGATCAGAATACATCTAGAGATCTAGACTTGCAAATGATGACTAGATCTATTACATATAATGTGTCAAAATAATAGTGTTAATTGTAATAAAAATAATCATTTAACTATACACTTTGCTGATGTTCACAAATGACCAAGTATATACTATTTATACTGAATTCTATTACACAAAGAGTTGGGGGTGTAATTACTGTATGGGTACATTAAGTCTATGGGGGAGAATCATCAAAACCTGTGTAGAGGAAGAGTGGAGCAGTTGCCCATAGCAACCAATCAGATCGCTTCTTTCAGTTTTCAGAGGCCTTTTTCAAAATGAAAGAAGCAATCTTATTGGTTGCTATGGGCAACTGGTCAACATTTCCTCTGCACTGGTTTTGATAAGTCTCCACCTATATGTATAGTTTTCCATACATAGAAAGGGAAAAGCACCTACATGTCTAACACACATTGATTTGTTCAGTGTATGTGACCTACTAAAGGGGATGACAGGGAAGTAATATAAGAGATCTCTGACCTTTGACATGACCTCCTGTTATAACCTAAAACAAGAATTTAGGCTGAAATAATGTATATTTTACTTTTAATATGCTGGATTTCATGTATGACTATTAATACTGAATCATAAAAAGAAATGCATACATTGAATTTTCTTTAACAGGATTGTCCCACAGAGGACATTTGGTAATATCAGATGTGTGTCCCATACATCTATGTAAAGGGGTACAAAAATAACTTATATCCCTATACAGTTCTCCCTCATGGAGCTGTCTCTGAGCTGTAACCCTCCTGTTGCCAGGCAACAGAGCACACGCTTTCCCACAATCCCCCTTGCTTATAAGTACAGTGGAGACAAACTGCCATTACCTTCAGGAGACTGCAGTTGAACTGAGCATGTGTTAGGGTCAGGGCCGGATTAAGAGGATCATGGGCCTGGTGCTGAAGATTTTGATGGGCCTTTTTATCGAAATATATAAAATGAAAAAGCAACACAAAGCAATTTTGTTTAACACAAATAAAGCGCATCCGTCACGTTATGCACAATAAATTACCAGGATAGATGAATATGCTGGTTGCTGAGTTGCCCACAGCAACCAATCAGATCGCTTCTTTTATCTGATGTTACTAGGAGGATGTTAGGAGGACTGCACTTTTCTCTGCTGTAACACACACAGGCTCTGCGTCCTATGATCCTTCTGCAGTGTAATATAATGAAGTGACTTGCCGCAATATGGCTGCGATTATATAGGGCTGTGACATCACAGGGGTGACTGGCTACATCCTGCATGTGATTCAGGTTCATCATGTCTACCTCCCTTCCCGCCTTCCCAGCATTCCTTGCCCCATATACTGACATGTGGATCTGCCATTTTAGATGCCCTGGAGCCTGCACCGCAGTAAATAGAGTTTAATGAAGCGATTTGTGCGATAGAATCGCAGCGATATTCACATTCGTTGTGAATCGTATATTTTCTGAAATTCGTAATGAATTCGGGTTTGTCAGCTCCGATTCGCTCATCTCTAGACATAACTCTTCTTTTTCTACCTACAGACTCATATAAGGGCTTGTTTTTTTGCGTCACCAATTATACTTTGCAATGACAAACAAACAAATATTTGTGGGACAAACTTGAATAAAAATGCAATTTTGGGGTCTTTCTACACAGTGCACTTTTTGCAAACAGTCCCACATTGGGGGAGATTTATCAAAACCTGTGAGGAAGAGTGGTGCAGTTGCCCATAGCAACCAATCAGATCGCATTTTTCAGAGGCTTTTTAAAAAATGAAAGAAGCGATCTGATTTGTTGCTATGGGCACCTGCACCACTACTCTACACAGGTTTTGATAAGTCTCTCCCATTAGCTTTATTTTGTAGGTCCATACGATTACAACAATACACAAATTGGGCCATTGACCATGCAGATTACTCAACATTATAAGCAGCGATATCACTTTTTTTTGGGGGGGGGATAAAAAATGTTTCTTTGAAAAATTAGAAAAGGGAGGTCATTCAACTTTTATTAGAGAAAGGGTTAATTAAATTTTATTATTACTTTTTTTTCGCAGGAAGGGGTCAAGCACACCTGTCTATAACTTCTAGGCCAATCTGTCTATAATAGCTGTGCTATTATAAGTAGATATGCCATTCAGGAGCATAAAAAAGCTAGGTGAGAACTTATCACCTAGATTTTCTGTGCTCCGGAATGCCATTGCTGCTTATAGCCTATAAGGATAACCTACTATTAATTAT